>NW_023270268.1:47181915-47189077 GCF_011800145.1 Mirounga leonina
GAAAGAAAGAAAGAAAGAAAGAAAGAAAGAAAGAAAGAAGAAAGAAAATGCCACATACAGACTTCAAATTCCTTCAAATTCCTGGTCCTTCCTTTCTCGCAGATGTCCTTATAGAAGGAGCACATTGCGTTTTTCTCCTGAGAGCCTCTGCCAAGCTCCACAGAGCTGTGGGTGCAGAGCTCTGAGCAGAAGCTAGGATAAACCAGAGAAGAGCAGAAGGACAACAGCGAGATATAGAAATGTGGAAAAAAGCAACCTGAGAGGAAGCAGGAGAAAAAAAATAACAACAGATAGGGAGTAGGTATAAAGCAAAACATGCCAGAGGATGCTAGCCCCAGTCCTAATAAAACCATTTTTAGGGGTGCCTGGCTAGCTCAGTCGGAAGAGTGAGTGACGCTTGACCGCAGGGTTGTAATTTTGAGCCCCACGTTGGGGGTAGAGATTACTTAAAAATCAAAAAAATCTTAAAAAAAAATTTTTTTTTAAACTAGATTTTTCCAGATTAGATTATTTCTGTGGGACTTATTTAAAATATTTCTTTTAGGAAGGTTTGCCTCAAAACAGCAAGTGTGTTGCTTTCATTTAGAATATTTGACTATGTCAAATGTATATTATTAAATCTGTTAGAACAAGAAATCATACCAAATACTGTATCAATCCTACATGATCAGTCCTTCTGAATTTCATAATGTTCCTGCTGCTATTCCAAGCTGTTCTTGGAGATAGCAGTACCCAGCAACATACAAAAGGTCTCCTTTCTGCCTTCATAATTGTCTAGGACAACACATTCTTACATTTCATTTTTAATCATCTAAAGCTTTTCTTATACTCCAGTGTATGCCTTCGCTAGTACCATAAATGAGATCCAAGATTTCTAGGGGTCTTATGTGTCTGTCTTCTTACGGTTGATAACATGCTGTGTCTGTCTTGTATTGGATACCAGATGTGGAGCAGACAGCATAAGGAGAGGAAAATGAGAAGGCTGTTCACGGGAGGGCCAGATTCATATGAGAGTGAAAATAATTTCCCCAAACCAGGAAGCCTCTTTCTTAAAAAGAGTATCCATTTATCTCAAGTGCTGAGATAAGGCAATTTAGAATGATTTTCACCTTAAGTAGAAACAGTACTATTAGAAGAAGATTGAAGAACAGTTCTTGGTAGAGAGAGGGGGAACGGAAAT
The DNA here is from genome assembly GCF_011800145.1 of Mirounga leonina. NCBI lineage: Eukaryota > Metazoa > Chordata > Mammalia > Carnivora > Phocidae > Mirounga > Mirounga leonina. The sequence continues at coordinate 47,183,096 of NW_023270268.1, forward strand.
GCAGACAGAACAATAAAAACCTTCCAACTCAAAAAATTCTCCAGAATTATAAAATGGATTATCCATATGCTCCCATATGGAACTTCAGAGAGTTACAGAATTGGTGATGTTATAGTATTTTCATTTATTATTATTATTATTTTATTATCACTATTATTTGATGTATTATTTTAAGAGAAAGATCCTGGTTTTGTTTTTATGCATAAATAATTAAGATTTTTACCAACAAAAGCAAGACAGTAGAGACTGTAAGTAAGTCCTTCTATAAGTAAAAATGTATCTCAGTGGTTCTCAAACCTGACTGGCTATTAAAATCACTTTGGTCCTCCCCTGTAGGTCCTTATTCAATAATTCTGAAATGAGGTTTGCAACTCTGTACTCCTCATAATCTCCCTAGGTGATTTTGATGCTTTTTCAGGTTTAGAAACCACAGGTGAGGAATGCCTGGGTGGCTCAATCAGTTAAGTGTCTGCCTTCGGCTCAGGTCATGATCCTGGAGTCCTGGGATCGAGCCCCACATCGGGCTCTCTGCTCAGCAGGAAGCCTGCTTCTCCCTTTCCCTCTGCCTGCTCTGCCTGCCCTCCCCCTGCCTGTGCTCTCTCTCTCTCAAATAAATAAATAAAATCTTAAAAAAAAAGAAGGGAAAAAAAAGAAACCACAGGAGAATTCAAGTTAAGGGACAATTTTTAGAACACCCACATATTATATCAGAACTATATGTGGAATAATTGAATTTCTAAATATGCCCATCTCACCCACAGCAGGGCCTTGTGTCTCTTTCTCACGTGCTGTTGACTTGTGGGGGTCATCTAGCCCTTTGCTGAGCTGATGAAAACTGCCGACCAGCACTCTAGAAAAATAACGCATGCCCAGAAAGGTAAAAATTTTACACACAATTTTAGGGCGCTTATAGTCTGCTGAAATCCATCAGAGCTAAGAACCCCTGTTTGAATGACTGCCCCTGTGATTTGTAAGGGTTCATAGTTCAGTGGCTTCCCCTCCAGTTTTAGCAGTTAAGGATAGCCTATGTGATTTTTGAAAGGAAGCTGCTCTACTTAAGAGGCCAGGGTTAAGAAACAACCAGGAAAGCCATAGGCAGTAATCTGGATTACCACATGAGCCTCTTAAGTGGTCTCTGCCTCCGGTCTCACTCCCCTCCAGCCCACAAGTTGGCAAGAGTAATATGGTCAAAATGAATCTCTTTCATGCCCATGCATGAAACTCTTCAAGTTCATCCTATTACTCAAAGGATGGTATTCAAGTTACTCTCTGTAGTAGTCAAGGTTAGGCCTTCTGTTTGGTACCACCTTTGGTTGTTTTCATCACCTTATGCTGCAGCATCACCTAGGGTGCACTTAAAAATACCAAAGCATGCTCACCACCCCTTGACCCATTACTTTATTTATTTATTTATTTATTTTTTTTTAAAGATTGTATTTATTTGACAGAGAGAGACACAGCGAGAGAGGGAACACAAGCAGGGAGAGTGGAAGGGGGAGAAGCAGGCCTCCCGTGGAGCGGGGAGCCCGATGCGGGGCTTGATCCCAGGACCCTGGGATCATGACCTGAGCTGAAGGCAGATGCTTAACGACTGAGCCACCCAGGCGCCCCGACCCGTTACTTTAAAATATCTGGGTGCAAAGAGGAAAGGAAGGCAGGAAGGAAGGAAGGCAGGAAGGAAGGAAGGAAGGAAGGAAGGAAGGAAGGAAGGAAGGAAGGAAGCAAAGAAGTAGGGAGGGAGGGAGGAAGGAAGAAAGAAACAAGGAAAGAAGGAAAGACAGACAGATAGGAGTGGGAAAAACCCAACTCCTCTGGAGGTTCAGCTGCCTAAGAAGAATCAGGAGTCTCTACTGGAGTCAGGACTGAATTACTTGCGGTTCCAGAACCCACTTTGCTGCATCTGGTCTCTGAGCTTTTTCTGTGTTCTTCCTTCTGCTTACACTAGTTTTCCCCCTTCTGCCTTTTTACTAAGCTAAGCCTACTTCTCCTTATTCCTGAAATCAAAATTCCCTCCTTCTCCCAGAGCTGGATTCGTTTTCTCTAATGCGTGTCCACGGCTCATCTCCTTCTGACTACATTCTAAGCTGTTGAAGAGTAGTAGAGAGTTGTGGTGTTTCGGGTTTGTTTTGTTTGTTTCCAGTCCTAGAACTGGAGTGGGGCACTGAACCTGGCACATTAAGTAGCCACTTGACAAGTCTTTGTTGATTAAGAAAGGATTCAGGATCCGCGTTTTCATAAATTCAGATTACACCAGATCCTTTACCTGGAAGGACATGTGATACCTTGACACGGAGACTTGCTAGCATAGATGGGATTTTTTTCCGTTTGCTCAGGCCTACCTGAGAAGACAATAGCCAGAAAGGGAGATGAAACAAATCTTGGTTTGGTGTTCAGACTCTTTCCTTTTTATTATCTCTCGATGACTTTGCTTTGGAAGATGCTACTATATCTTTCTAGCATCGTAGGGAGTTAGAAATACTGTAGTCTGTCACCCAATGAACATTAGTTCTTCAATATTAGCTATTGCCTGAATGAGTCTCAGTTCGTGAAACGTGGGCTACAGGTCATGTGTGCTCGAGAGCATAGCTGCCTAGCCACACCTGGTCTGATGTTTCTCGAAGGAGACAGTTTGGTATCTGTGAGGGTAGGTACTTTTGCACTGCTGATATCACTTTGGACATCTTATCTTGGAATAGATAATAACAGAAAACTTTTTTTGAGCACCCTCCATATGCCACATACTTTTCCACAGACTTGAGATGTATTAACTCCTTTATGCTTTACAACCCTAAAAAGAAGTTTCCATTATCACTCTCTTTTACAGATGAGGAAACATAAAACACAAAGAGGCTGTTTAACTTTCCTAAAATTACACAGCTACTAAACAGAAGGGCCAGAAGCCAAATTCTGGCACCCTCACTCCAGAGCCCACGTTTTAGCCATTCTCCTAGATTGCTATTCAAAAGACAGAAGCGAGGTTACAATGCTGCTTATTCTATAAAAATGCGTATTTAATCAGAATCCATACCTGCAGTCGGATTTCAAATTTTTGAAGGAGAAATCAAACTTTTCTGTGGCTTACCTAACTAGAAGGCTGACTAATGTTTTTTTTGTTTTGTTTTTGTTTGTTGTTTTTTCCTAGAGATAATTTAACAATATGTATCTTTTCACAGGCTCTAAGATCTCTAAATAAAAGCCCATGTTTCTGTAGCTTATTCTTAAATTTTCAGATCAAGGGACACTTTTCACTCATCATTCATGACAAAATGTTCTTCCTCCTTCCCAACTAGAAAGAGACAACAAGAAAAAGGAAGAAGTTTTGTTTTTTGTTTTTGTTTTTGTTTTTGTTTTTAAAGAAAGGTTAAGAAAGGCATCTGCAGAACTTTTGGAGAATAGACCTCTAAAGAGAATGCCCCACTCATGTTTCTTTTAATTATCATTTAATGTTATAATAATTTTCTTAAAGTTTTTATTTGTTTGTGTATTTCAGAGAGAGAGAGAGAGAGAGAGAGAGAGACAGTGGACGGGGGGAGGGGCAGAGGGAATCTCAAGCAGACTCTGTGCTGAGTGCACTGCCCAACTAGGGGCTCCACGCAGGACTCGATCTCACGACCCTGAGACAATGCCCTGAGCTGAAATCAAGAGCCAGATCTCAACTGACTGAGCCACCCAGGCGCCCAATATTATGGTGTTTTTTGAGGCTCTATGTACCAGTGACTGCACAGGGTGTTGGGAATTCATTTGTGAACAAAGCTGACAAGGCCAATTGCTAATTAACAAGGAAAGATATCACAAAGATCATTTTAGATGGTGATAAGTACTGAGAAGAAAATAAAACAAGGTGCTTTGATAGTAAAAAAAAAAAAAAGTGAGATGTGAAATGAATCATTTGGAGTAGAGATTAGTTAATGGTTTGATTACAAAGAAAGCATATCTCACTTCCTGTGTTGTCCTTAAGTTTTACCTGAAACTAACTTTTCATCAAACTTTAAAATCCTTGCTGTTTTTCATATTCTGTACTCGTCATACAAAAATGTCAATCAGGGGCGCCTGGGTGGCTCAGTCGTTAAGTGTCTGCCTTCGGCTCAGGTCATGATCCCAGGGTCCTGGGATCGAGCCCCGCATCGGGCTCCCTGCTTGGCGGGAAGCCTGCTTCTCCCTCTCCCACTCCCCCTGCTTGTGTTCTCTCTCTGGCTGTCTCTCTGTCAAATAAATAAAAAATCTTTAAAAAAAAAATGTCAATCAGACCATTTTTCCCCCCTCCAAATACAATCAGACTTGCAACTTGTGGAAAATTTAGCTCTGAGATATTTTCTATTAGTTGGTGAATTTTTCATAAAAATGTTTCTGAACAGCAGTATTTCCCACCTGGTCAATCTAACGGGGGACTAAGAATAATTAAGTGAAGTAAAACAAGAGAATGGGGATCTGTGTGCTGATATTGCTTAATTTTATTTACAGATCTGAGCTAATCCTTGAATATCACTGTAATCCTGCCAGAAAACAGAAAATGAAAATGAAACTAGTGGTGTCTCATTTTAATAACTCACAAATTTACAGCTTATATGATTAAAATATGGAAAAGTTAATTTGCACGTTTCCATAGCTCAACTTACAATTTTTAATGAGGTATCCTGGAGTTTAAACTTGAAAAAGTGAAAGTAAATCTGCCATGATTTTTCTTATCTTCCCTTGTTTTATATCAGTATTTTCTCAAACCATGTTTATGAATCAAAACTACACCTTCGTTAAATATCTGATGCTAGAGCCACTCCCCGAAACAGAATTTCTTTTTTCGGTTCTCTATTATTAATTCTGAACGGTATTAGGCAAACTTTTGGCTACATACAAACATGCAGCTTTCATGCTGATCCCTTTTGGCAGATATAGTATTATATATATTCCCTGTCTTTAAAATAATAATCACAACCATATAAACAACAGCCCCTACCATGTCATATGAGGAAGAAATTGTCCTCTTTAGTTCAATGATTACAGTGTGCATTTTGTGAGACAGCCTTTGAAAATGGCTCATAATGCTTCCATTTTTTTCCCTTGGATTGCAATATATTGTTGGTCATAAAACCTATGAGTTCTGCCAAAAATAAAATTGCAAATCCAGGCTGTAGAGAGACTGCCATCCAATCTGTCACTGTTTATAGTTACCACCATTAATTTTAGTCCATAACTAAGGCTGAGACTCTGTATTAGGCTTCCGACAGGCTGAGTACATATTTGTTTGGTAATTAGACTGTAGGATGTACAGCAGTTGGGTGGTATTCTTACTAAATGTTTACTGTCTGATAAATAGAACTGAAATTGTATGACATCTGAGGTACCAATGGTCGACATAATAACATCTTTCCAAGGTCCCTCTTTCAGAGATCAACGAGTCTTACTTACTAAGATTTTCAGGTTGTAAAATATAACAAGAATTAACATTTATGTAGTACTTTCTAATATAGCATGTTTTCCTACCCACCCAATTATTTGCATCTTATATTAATACTTTAAGATAGGCACAGATATTTCAGTGCCCAGTCAAGAAGAGAGAAAAGCAAAGAGTTGGACCCATGAATGTGGACTCTGAGTGCCAAATTAGAATATGCCTAAGCCAAGTTGTTTATCCTCAGTCTTCAAAGTTCGGAAATGTACATTGCCTTAAAGCCTTTCTAGAATTCAAGATCAGTAAAGCCTGGAGACCAGTTTGTGATATGCTGGCAAGAAGCTCTGAATAGTAGATTTTAAAGTTTTACTTACCATCTATTTAAAAAAGAGAGAGAGAGGTGGAGGTTTGTGGGTAGAAGAAAGAAAGAAAAAAGAAAGAAAGAAAGAAAGAAAGAAAGAAAGAAAGAAAGAAAGAAAGAAAGAAAGAAAGAAAGAAAGAAAGAAAGAAAGAAAGAAAGAAAGAAAGAGAAAGAAAGAAAGAAAGAAAGAAAGGAAAGGAAAGGAAAGGAAAGGAAAGGAAAGGAAAGGAAAGGA
>NW_023270268.1:47189087-47452237 GCF_011800145.1 Mirounga leonina
GAAAGGAAAGGAAAGGAAAGGAAAGGAAAGGAAAGGAAAGGAAAGGAGGAAGGAAGGAAGGAAGGAAGGAAGGAAGGAAGGAAGGAAGGAAGGAAGGAAGGAAGGAAGGAGGGAGGGAGGGAGGAAGGAGGGAAGGAAGTTAGGAAGAAGGAAGGAGAGAAAAGAGTTTTTCCTTGCCTGTGAAATGTGCAATTATTCCAAGTACAGAGCACGTCTCATTCTAAAAGGCATGATCTTGTTTCCAAGACTTTTGGTGAGTTCTCAGTGTGGTTTCTGCTCCCTCCCTATCTTTAACCTCTCAGTGCTCCAGCTTTCTACTCTATAAAACTGTACACTCATGCATGTGCACACACGCATGCATACCCACACAAAAAATATATTTCAAAATTTTTATCTGGATTAACTGAGACAAACTATAAAAAGGAGCCTCTTTTCTTCTTTTGTTTTCCTTTCTAATGTGTGCATTTTAAGACTATTCAAACTAAATTGTATTTGTGCATCATTTTGGTAACAGGGACTTTAATACAGAATTATACTGAATTAGGAAAAACAGATTTTGACCCTTCTCTGCCCTAGGACCCTTGTCCTCTTGCTGCATATCTCCCAGACCAAATAAGAGTTCTTCACATCAGGGACCAAATGGATAAATGCCAAACACCCTATGGACTAAACCTTTCTCAGTTGTTCTGTTTTAAATATGACCTATATGTGTCTATGAATTAATAGTTACTATTCTAGGGGCGCCTGAGTGGCTCAGTCAGTTAAGCATCGACTCTTGATTTCAACTCAGGTCATGATCTCAGGGTCCTGAGATCAAGTCCCCCATCGGGCTCCACGCTCAGCAGGGAATCTGCTTGAGATTCTCTCCCTCTGCCCCTACTCCCCGCTTGTGGGGTCTCTCTCTCTCTCTCTCTAAAACATAATAAAAATAAAAATAAAATAAAATCTTAAAAAAATAGTTTTTGTTTTTATAATAGATAAGTCAAATTCCAATAAGATATTCCATATCAGAAACTTGGCTAGGTTAGATGTTTTCAAAGTATGACTATCAGGGATAAAGTATTTTATTATCTGAATTATTAGGTAAATGGTAGTACCTTTGGATAAGGCAACCCTATCCATCATCATGAAAATTTTTCAATTACTAAACTGTTCAACTTTAGTTGATCTGTTTGTACTGACTTCAGCATTTTGTAGTTAATTTAATCTGAAATCAGAATAGCATTTACAATTTCAGAAAAGCACTGTCCTAAGCACTTTACATGAATTATCTCATTTATCCTCACAACCATCCTGTTATTCCTTTCTACAGATGAGAAAACTGAGGCTCAGACAATTAAGTAACTGTTGCAAAGCCTAACCACTGTATTTACAACTTTCTGGAATTAATTCACTATTAAAAATTTAAAACTATTATCTATGTATATCTTTGTCAGGAAAACAGTTACCATTCTGATTTTTAACTAGAGTCAAGATAGAGATTTTGTTTAACAATTGTTTACAAACTCCTAGCAGTAGATTAATCTTTTTCGAGGCTCCCTTATTACTCAGTTTACACAAGAATATTTAAGTAAGAGGTAGATAATCAAATCCAATATACTGGGTAGTGGTCCTCTAGTGCATCAAAATCTTTATATGAAATGAACTAGTAAGTTAAAGTTAGTGAAGAGGTGACTAAGTTAGATGGTATTCTTTTAATGTAAAAAAAATTTTCACTAGTAATACTACTGTTGCTCATGTTATATCTTTCCTGGTTTCACCTAATACATCCTTTGTAAGGAAAGGAGCAATCTTGTAATGCGTAAACTGAGTTTACTTTGAAGAGAAGAGGCTTTCTTTTTCTGCGTCTGGTTTCAAGGAAGTTTCTAGGCAAGACCAAATCTCTTTTACACAGATGGCTGTGGTTAGGTTGAGAAACTGAACAGGGGGCTGACAATTTCATAGTACGGATCTTTCCACTCTTCGGGGATTTCATATATTTGAATCTTACTTCAAAGACCAGATGATTTACTGGCAGAAATAAGACCAGTATTCAAGTTTTCACTCTCAGTTTGGCCATGGAGAAAGGTTTTGAAAGGCAGTGTAACCATCTCTGTTGCAATTAACAAAGAAACTCAGATGATGCTCTAGCATGATTTGATGAACCTAGAGCTGCACCAAACTTCTAAGAGGATTTGCTTTCCCCTCTCTGATTTTGTCTGTAAATTAGGACTATTTCTGATCTACCATAGTGGTGAGCTGAAAAATGGTCAAATGACTGCAGAGTGAAGCTGCTAGTGCTACCACGTTTTTCTGATAAATACCTATCTTGAGATTTCAATGTTGTTTTTATTTTTTTAAAAGATTTTTTATTTATTTATTTGAGAGAGAGAGAATGAGAGACAGAGAGCATGAGAAGGAGGAGGGTCAGAGGGAGAAGCAGACTCCCTGCCGAGCAGGGAGCCCGATGCGGGACTCAATCCCGGGACTCCAGGATCATGACCTGAGCCGAAGGCAGTCGCTTAACCAACTGTGCCACCCAGGCGCCCTTCAATGTTGTTTTTAAAGTAAGCTTGTGTATACTGGTAATTTTCATCAGATCCCTCCAGGAAGCATACTGTGCCTCTAGGCACCTATATTATAATTATATAATTATATATAATTATAGGCACCTATAATTCCTCTAGGGCAGCAGTTCTCAAACTTTTCATGCATCAAAGTTACCTTGGAGGGCTTGTTAAAATACAGATTGCTGGACAGCACCTCTAGAGTTTATGATTCAGTAGGTCTGGAGTGGGGCCCAATAATTTACATTTCTACCAAGTTCCCAGATGATGCTAATGCTGCTGGTCCAAGGATGACACTTTGCAGTCACTGCCCTAGAGAATGCCACAGAGATCTATTTGCTTGGGTTATTATGACCATTCGATGAAATCCATTTCAATGGGCTGCTAGATTGAATGAATGCCATGGACACAGCTTTGTCCTCTGGACAAAGTGGATATGGAAAAACAATGCCTAGATAGACTATTTGGCAAATAAAAGTAGTAGCTCAAAACAGATTTCATTATAAAATATTAAATGCATATCAATACCATGCCCCCAAGGTAATGAAATAAGACCATAGAACGTAGGTGGGTTAGGAGTCAGGGTGGAGAGGGAAATTCCAGACTGTTTTATCTGTCAGCTCTTTAGCATTTACCTAACTAATCCTAGAAGAACATGCTTCTGAAATTAAAGACAACTGACAATAAGCAGATAACATTCCAATAGGAGCTGAGGCAAATGTGTTTTCTGGGGCAAAGGACTCCTCTTTATCTCTCCCTAGTAGGAAATAGCCAGTCGATTATGAGAATTATAGAATTAGTGTTATCATCCAATTGTTTAAAGAATTTGGATGGAGAAAACTGTTCCACTTTTCTCAAGCTGAAAATAGAAGATTAATTTCTGTTCATTTTTTTCTTTATAAAAATGTTCTTGTATAAAAGTCTCAGTATGGTATCCTAAAATCTTCCTAATGTATAGGTGCTTCTTAAAAGTATAGTTTCACAAGGTTCACAAAATTTTCCAGTGCGTCGAACCCCATATTTTTTCAGAAACTACCCTTGTAATAATGCCTTGAGCCAACATCACTGAAAAGTTCAAAGCTCTTCCTATATCTTTGTAGTACTTGTTCTCAAAATACCTCTGGGAAGATGCAGACAGGGTATTATTAAACCCATTCTACAAACAGAACAACTGAGGTCCAGGCTGCTTTGTATCACCTAGCAAATTAGTGGGGCGGAGTCAGTTATTGTAGACTCATTTTAGAATTTTCGCACCCCACCTTCATTTTGAAGCCATAGGTCATGTGCTTTCAGAAGGAAGGTGTTCTCTCCTTGAATACTGGCTTGGCAAAATGCCCGGTTCCTGAACTGTCAACTCCTTCTCTAGTTCCTACTTTTCACATGTTCTTGTTAACTCTGCTCTCTCTTTTAACAAACCTACAGCTCTTTTCCTCGTTACTCTAATGATCCTATAATGACTTTCTTCTTCTTACAAAAGTAACATATATGTATGTTTGTAATGTATTTTAACAGTTTAAGAATACATTAAAACTTAAAACACTAAAAATAAAATCACCTCTTAATCCCATCACCCAGAGATATATACCAAGGCCACTTCACGAACATCATCCATTTATTTTTCTATAAAATCCCTTAAGACAGAAAAGGATTTTTATGTTTTACAGTAGTAATATATGCTGAACTGCTTTCTTTCTTTTTTGTTTTTGAAGATTTATTTATTTATTTTAGGGGGGAGGGGGGGCGGAGCAGAGGGAGAGGGAGAGAGAAACTTTAGCACACTCCACGCTGTGCGTGGAGCCCAACGCAAGGCTCGATCTCACGACCCTGAGATCAGGATCTGAGCCAAAACTGAGAGTCAGAGGCTTAACTGACTGCACCACCCAGGCACCCCTGCTGAACTTCTTTCTTTGCTATTAATACTGCTTACGGCCTTGCTTCTGGTGTTATTGAAGAATGACAGACATGCAGAAAAGTAAACAATCATCAGGTACAGTTTGATGAACATTCACGAGGTGAACATCCTCATGTATCAGTCTGAGACCCAGGAAACAGCACTGATAGAACTCCAGAAGCCCCCTGTGCCTACCTACAGTCATCAGGCACTCTCAAAGTTAACCACTAATTGTTTTCTCCTCGTTTTGAACTAGACATAAATGACATATATAGTCTTTTGTGCCTGGCTTCTTTTGTCCAACATTGTGTTTATTATTGTGTGTATATTCATGCAGAAACTTGTATTAATGGCAACATGGTATACTACTGAATGGCTTACTATGATTGAATCAAGCATGAAAGCAAAAACAATGGTCTTCTATGAGACATTGAAGCTATTTCTAATTTCTCACTGTCATAGACAATGTTTCTGTGAGCATCCCTATTGGTTTGTTCATATTCTTATATAATCTGTAGGGTAAGTTCCTAGAAATGGAAATGCTGGTTGTAAAGCTAGCCACAATGTTAAGACTTTTGATGAGCATTACCAGATAGCCCTTGAGAATGGTGAAAATATATTTCCAGCAGTAACATGTGAGAAAGCCTGTTTCCCAATATCTTCACCATCACTGCACATTACAAATGTTCTTTAATGGCAATATTTCTGAGTTAAATTTCTGACTTATTTCAGAGGACAAGGACCGTTTTTATTTTTTATTTTTTTATTTTTTTATTTTTTTTTAAAGATTTTATTTATTTATTTGACAGAGAGAGAGGCAGCGAGAGAGGGAACACAAGCAAGGGGAGTGTGAGAGGGAGAAGCAGGCTTCCCGCGGAGCAGGGAGCCAGATGCAGGGCTCAATCCCAGGATCCTGGGATCATGACCTGAGCCGAAGGCAGACGCCTAATGACTGAGCCACCCAGGCGCCCCCGTTTTTATTTTTTAAAGCTAAGTTATTCTTATATAATATGATATTCATATGAATTGGGTTTCTGTTTAGTGCAATACTCTTCAGTTAATAACTTGTATTATAGGATCCTTTGAATATATACACGTAGCTTAGCTAAATACTTCACTTCTCAAATATGTACTCTTCCAGGGTATGAAAAGAAATATAAATACTATTTCTTTATGTCTATATTTTAATTGCTTTCTAGTCCCTTAAGTCTAGAGATTTACTAGTCTAAGTAATAATTATTGCCCCATGCTCTCATAAGTTGAAGTTTTCTTCCCATAAGTCACTTTTAAGAACTTTTTTCTTATTCTAAAAGTAATATATGATTGTTTGAAAATACAGATTAAGTCAGAAGAAAATGAAAAACATCTGTATTCCCTCCACCTCACTGTTTGTCTGTTTGTTTGAATGCCTCACTGTAGTCTTTCTTATGTACATTTAGAGAACTATTTTTCACAGAAAAAAATGAATTGTACTGCACATGCTGTTTTCCTCTTAATATATCATATCCATCCAATCATCTCTTGATTCAAATAACTTTACGCAATCAAGTAGGGTATTATATGCTAATATACATTCTCTCCAGGGTGTTTTGTAAACACTAAACTGTAAAGAAGGTGAGAGTTCCTTCTTTATAGGGACTTCTCTCTCAGTAATTGCGTTTGGTGTTGAAAGAGTCCTGGCATCCTGGGACCCAGGGAGCCCAAGTGAGAATGTGTTTATTGATGTAATTCTCTAGGTTCTATCTAGCCCATCCCCTCCTCTTAGTTCGCTCCTAGCACCTCTGACCACCAAAAGGAAAGGATTGCTCCTCCTTCTTGACTTTCATGTACATTTCAGCTTCGAGCCATGAGTCTTGAAAGCAGAGATCTGTAATTTTCTTGGATCTTTTCTAAACAGGCTACTTCTGGGAGGTAGTAAAATGGTTACATTTGTTTCCCAGAGTGTCACTGTTGTTTATGCTTCTTTTATAAGCATGCCAGGCTTATCAATTAGAAGTGTTGTTTCCATTCATAAAATGTATGCGTTGATGGTACAATGGTTAGTTAACTTAAAAAAATATGTACTCGCTGTATAGAACATACAGTTTTAAATTAAGTTAGTTAGGATTTGGAATGAGCCCAGTATTTTTGTAATAAAATATGTGTATGTGGTGGGAGGCTTGGGAGAAGCTTATTACTATAGTTTCATGGTAGCATAATTACTTACAGCAATATTACTTTCTAGTTAACCTATCAGGAACTGGTGTATATTTTTAGTGTTCTATTATTGTTTGCATCTTGCATACTTGAGCAGAATGAGAGATAACAATTCCCTGATTTAACCCTTTGCCCAGGATAAGAGAAAGCAACTGTTACAAATCTTAGCTTCAGCCAGGAAGGGGGAAAATATAGGTATATAGATATAGATACAGATACAAATATAGATATAGATAGAGATAGAGATAGAGATATTGGTATAGATATATCACCCTGAGAATCAACTGTGATTTATTTACCAAGCCCAGTCAGTGTTTAAGTACCATAAGGAGTATTAAGCATGAGAATATGTATTTGAAAAGTTTGTTGTCTTCATCCTTTGACAGAGTTAAATGCATAAATCATTAGGTCCAGAACTAAACTTGAGATGAAAGGTCATTGTCTTTTTTCCACCAAGCCATCTAACCCCTCGTTTTAGAACAAGTATAAAACCATCTGCTTACCAGGAGGCAGAGGAGCTCAAAATCCATTAACGCCATATGTATCAACAGAAGTGTGACTTCAGAGCCTCAAATGTTTTCAATTTTTTCCCTCATTATTATCTGCCAGAAACTTAGTTGGAATGCTTTCTCTTTCCTTAAAAATGCATTGAATTTCGGTTTAATTATACAAGTCTCCCCTCTTATTAAGTAATTACACACATTTTCTCATCTGTGTGTCTACGTTTTAGAAGTAACTGCTTCATTTTGTTGGCAAAAACAGGAAATTAACCAAAAAAGGGGCAATAAGATTTTATTTTCAATTTCTCTTCTTTCTCCCAAGGGGAACTAACACATCTTCCAATACATCACAAGATAAAGATGCTGACTCGGTCTCGTAAATCATCCTTGGAGTCTACAGCACAGCCTTTAATGAGAGAGAATTTGCTGTACAAGAAGTTGGTTCATTAAATGACCGAAAAAGAACTTTTCGTCCTCCAGAATTGCCCTTAATGAAATAACTGAGGTCTGAAACCAAACCCTCCCATACTTATCCCAAAACACAGGGGCGGGCAAACAACACAAATTCAAAATGATGAAATGGCTATTTAGTTTGAAACTGTACTTTGGAAATCTCACCAAAAATGGAAGATTAACCGTGGTCAACATATGGAAGTAAAATGCTCACCACCCGAAAGAAAGACAAATCCAGCAGATCTTCAAGGGACGGGGAAGAAAACAAAGTGGAAACATTCCAAATGAAGTTTATAATGATTGTGCCTAATTGATGCAGATGTAGATTGGTCTAAATAATAATCCTGTGCATTTGTGGCTTATAAAACATAAGCACTTTTATATCAGCTACTCCCTTTGATCCTAACAATAACCCTGAGAATGAGGCAGGAGATAAATTATCTTTCCAATATTACAGATATGGAATCTGTGGGTCAGGAAAATTAAATGACTTGTCCAAGGTCCTATGTGGCAAGTCAGTGGCAAACCTTCTGATTCTGAACGAGCCCTGCCCTCCTGCCTTTTTAAATTAACTGATAGAAAAGTACTTACATAGAAGTTCTTAGAACACTATCGTGATTCAGCTGTATCACTGGAACAAATTGAAGTTAAGAATTATTGGAACATATACTCTCCGTAAAATATTAAATTCAAGTGGTTAATGTTAGCCTGCTCCATCCAGATCATTCAAAGATGCTTACCTTCACATACTCAAAGATATTTAAGTTCCTCTCTTTTTTATGGTAACATTGGTTGATTGAGATTTCATTGATTTTCCTTTTACCCACTGGCAGAAAAATCCAATGGGAAGAAAATAAACAAGATCCGTGTATTCTGAAAACTCAAAAATAAAACTTTGATATCATTGATTGACCATGAAGTAGCATCACCCTGAGGATTATTGATCAACCAGCCGACTACAAAACAGCTTCCTAACTTTTCTCCTGCCTCCTCCCTCTCTCCCCTTCCATCCCTCCTTTACATTGCTGGCAGATTATTCCAACTGTAGTTACCTTGTGCAAATCTTCCTTTAGCTGGCTAAAAAAAAATTAAAAAAATAAAAAAATACACTTTTCATCCTGCTATTCAAGATCTCTGCAAAATAATAATACCTACCATTTACTAAATAACTATTACAGAATTTTCTCAAAACAATTCCAGGAAATGCATGACTAGATCAATTTTATTTTATTTTATTTTATTAAAGATTTATTTTTTTTTTTAAGATTTTACTTATTTATTTGAGAGAGAGTGCTCGAGGGAGTGAGCACGAGCAGGGGGAAGGGCAGAGAGAGATGGAGAAGCAGACTCCCACCTGAGCAGGAAGCCCAACATGGGGCTCCATCCCAGGACCCTGAGATCATGACCTGAGCAGAAGGCAAACACAACCGACTGAGCCACCCAGGCACCCCAAGATTTATTTATCTATTTGAGAGAGAGAGCATGAGTTAGAGGGGCAGAGGGAGAGGGAAAGAATCTGAAGCAGACTCCATGCTGAGTGTGGAGCCTAATGTGGTGCCCGATCTCACCACCCTGAGATCATGACCAGAGTGGAAACCAAGAATCGCTAAACCAACTATGCCACCCAGGTGCCCCTATGACTAGATCAATTTTAGAAATGAGGAAACCGAGGCTGAGGGTAGTTAAGCGACTCACCCCAGGTTGGATAGTTATCAAGTGGTAGCACCAGTGTCTAAACTCAGGCCTGCCTAACTGCAAAGTCCAGTCTTTCCAAATTTATTTCTGACCACTGGGGTATACATAGCCTATATTACCACGAGCCTACAATGCTAGCTGGGCGAACATTCCTGGCCCCATCACAGTTTTGTGCTATTGCCGAGATAGCTTTTCCATCTGGCATGTCCTGCTCAGTCCTACTATAGGGATGCTGTTAGTTCTTCAGGACTAACGTCAAACATCACCTCTTCCTTAAAGTCTTTGCTGATTTGTATCTTCAGTGGCCTCCCACACATGAAAAATTCTCATTCTTTGAATACTTCTAGGTCTTTGTATAATTCTTATGGCACTTACCTTATTCTTCTACTGCAGTAATTTTCTTGCCCTCATTAAAATGTATCTGGCTTCCTCCCCCACCATTCAAGGTACTCTTTCATCTCCTCAGCTGCAAGGATTTTGGTGTGAGCCATTGGAAGGATGGAGATGCCATTTATTTTGGTGCAAGGGATGTGTTTGTTTTGGACCTGTAGAAGTGAAGATGCCCATTAG
This sequence comes from Mirounga leonina, assembly GCF_011800145.1. Lineage (NCBI taxonomy): Eukaryota > Metazoa > Chordata > Mammalia > Carnivora > Phocidae > Mirounga > Mirounga leonina. The sequence goes on from NW_023270268.1 coordinate 47,198,939, forward strand.
GTTTAAGTTGGACATGTAAAGTTGGTGATTGTCAATCTATAGAGGCTAGGTAAGCTCTAGTCCTGGATGAGTTCTCTTAAAGCAATGGTTCTTAAGCCTGGTTGCACATTAGAATCCCCTGGTAAACTTAAAAGTTCCAAGTCCAGGCCCTACTTAGGCCAATTTAACCAGACATATACAGGGTAGGATCCAGGCATCAGTATTGTTTTAAAAATTCCCTGGATGGGCCCCTGTGTGGGTCAGTCAGTTAAGCATCTGCCTTCAAAGCTCAGGTCATGATTCCAGGGTCCTGGGATGGAGTCTTGCATCAGGCTCCCTGCTCAGCAGGGAGTCTGCTTCTCCCTCTGCCCCTCTCCCTGTTCGTGCTCTCTCTCTCTCAAGTAAATAAATAAAATCTTTTTTAAAAAAATTCCCTGGATTATATTTATCTAGGTTGAAAATAGTCCAAAAAAAAAGGAATAAATTGCTTCCAAACAGTTAGTATTCAGCACAGCCAGGACTTGACTTAAATGCAGTTCATTATAATCAGCAGAGAGAATGTTTCCACTGAATTTTCTCATGCAGTGAATCTGTCCCACCATGACAAGAAGTTGTCTGAAAACCAGAGTTGGACTTTGAGTTTCCAGAATCCTTCCATACCATTCTCCCAAATTCCTCATTGCTTAAAAATCTACAGCTGTGGATTGTTCTATCTAAGAAGACAGATAGAACAGAGCAGAGAATATTGATCATCATTCATTCAACAAACATTTAACTCCTGAGACACTAGTGTTAGTTTCAAGAGACTGAAAAATAAGACACAGGCTCCACCCCAAGGCCACTCAGAGTCTAGCCAGGGAACACAGGCTTGTAAACAAATAGGCATAATCAATTGAGCTATATGGGGGTATAAAAGTAAAATGGTCAGTTTCATCTGGTGTGGTGGTGACCAGCTTAGGCTTCACAGAGGAGATGAAGCTTGAGCTAAATCTTGAAAGATGAACTAGTTGCTATTTGCAAGAGAACAAGGACAGATTGGGGAAGGTAACCCCAGGAACGAGAGGTTTAATAAGGCAGCCTGGTAGGTTTGGGAAACTACAAATAATCTGGAGTGGAGAGTGTGTCTGAGCGTGCAAGGGTGGGGAGGGATGGGGGTGGCAGAGAGTTGATTAGAGAAATACCTAAGTGGGGAAGGGGATGGACTTTATAAATCGTGGTAAAGGCTTTACACTTGCTTCTTCCCTGTAGACAGGTCTTACTGCATGGGCAATGGGAAGCTCCTGAATGAGAGTTGCATAACCAAACCTTTGAGACATTTCCTATCTCCTAAATTACCTTTGTAATCTTTGGAAACTAGGTGTGGTCAAATGGAATCTAGCCATCGCATTTCTAGGTAGATAGGCAATCTCTAAGGTGGGAAAATGAGCTCAGCCACACTAACATCAGGCTTCAGTTGCTTGTCCCTTTCGCCTCTTTCCCTCCCTCCTCATCCTCCTGGAGTCTCTTTCTGTTGTTGAACAACCACTTGCCCCAGGTGGCCCATTACCATGGGTTTCAGAGAGATGGTGTGACCTACAGCGACGGCTCCTGACTCAGAGTAACTGAGGGCCAGGTGAGCTGAGGATCACTGTGACCACTCCTTCCTCCACCCTCCAAGGCCAACTAGGGAAAACCGTCTCTTTTGGTGCATTTGTGATAAACTCTATCGCACCCTAAAGCACCACTACCTGCCACCCTCAAAAAAAAAAAAAAAAAGGTTGGCAAGATGGTCCAGTGTATTAGTATTCAGTTCTCAAGGAAGAGGGAGGGCAGCAAAGAGGCCTCAAGTTTCTCCACCTGTAGCTCAGGCACTAAAGTTTTGCAGGCAGTGCTGAAGAGGCCCGGGAAGCTGCTGAGGGCAGCACTTATTCAAGAGGTAAATCCCCGGCTATTCTCTTAGGTAGTGTTGTTATTTAATTAAAAAATTCTGTCATTCTTGGACCCAAACAAGAACTTCAAGTTTCAGCTGCCTTCTGGAGAGAGGGTGAGGCCCTTGCTCTTGAAGGACTGTCTCTACCCTCTTCCTGTTTAGAAACACCTGATATGTAGCTCTCATCTCATTCTGCTACCCTCTGGAAGGCAGGAAACCTCTAGCTTTATCCTCAATCCCACTGCTTGACTTAATGATCTTGGCAAGCCACTCAATGTCTGGATGCCATAATAGCTTTTTGCACCAGAGGTAATACATGCCTCTTCCTAACTCTGAAATGCTGGATAAACGCAAATGGAGCTTTTGGGAGAAAATAGTTAAAATGCATGCACCTAATGTAATCAACTGATTCATCTCACAATCATTCTCTTAATTTTCTTTTGAAATGGAAAAAAATATCTTTCTTGTGAGAAATGGTCTTCTTTGGTAACTTTTGAGCATGAACACACCATAATTGTACAAAGTTTTAAAGTATTTGTCAATTCCAAATTAAATGCTTCATTACAAATGGCAACTTTTCAAGATGTTAAGTATTTACTGCTCTCATAGCTTTCCAAAAGATAAGGCAAAACAGAATTCTGGGAACACTGAGATCCTTGACCAAAAGATTTGAACACTCTCTATTTCAAACTACAGATGAAGTCATACAATGTAATATTCCACTAATATGATATAAATGGGTGACTATTACCTTATAGCTCAGAGGTGTTAAGTCTGTTTATTCCTGATAAAGACAGATCCCTTTCCAAAATTGCTTTCTTTACCTCCCAGAACACAGCAGTTGTGTTCCTACAGCTAGGCAATTAATCTACTTTTTACTCAGACCAAACTGAGGCTGTTCTTAATGACAAGAAAAAGGGGCGGAGGGGAGCCTGTCAAATGGGATTATTCAGAGAAAAGAAAACTAAGTGGATTCAAAATTGCAACCTGTCATTACCTTCTACAAGTCATACTGGAAGGACTGAAAAAAATAGCATTTTATCAAAACTATAAATCTAAGGAGGAGAAAGGACTTCTGTTTTGTTTCGTTTTTTTTTTTTTAATGTGTTATTTTAACCACTATGATTACTTGGTAGCTTAGATGGCTCGATATGAAAGGTATTAAATAAGAGCATTCGGGGTGTGCATGCGTGTGTGGGCACGCACACCTGTGTGCTTCCCGACAGCACTAACAGCTCTTTATACTCTCGGGGGCGAAAGGTCAAGAGCCCCTGGGAATGTCAGATGTTCTCAGCTGGATGACTGATACCTTGTATATGTCTCCCATTCATTTCTCTATACGTTATCAACCATTAGCTGACAAATCTTCAAATGACTGTGTAGATTCAGGGCTCTCCTCCTGTTTTATAGTTTAAGAAACTGAAAAAGGAGCTTTGTCCTCAATGTTGTAAAACAACCCTTTCTGCTCTTTTGCTCCCTCACTTACACCCCTAACCCCAACAGCCCCTCCCCCGTAAACACATATACACACACTGATGTCATTTGGCTAAGAGCCCAGTAATATAGTATATCATATATTAAGTCATAGCATGTTATTAGGGTCTTACTGCATTACTTCCTTTTGCTTTTTAAAAGAGAAAGAAGAGGGGCGCCTGGGTGGCTCAGTCGGTTGAGCGTCTGCCTTCAGCTTGGCTCAGGTCATGATCTCTAGGTCCTGGGATCAAGCCCCATGTTGGGCTCCCTGCTCAGCAGGGAGCCTGCTTCTCCCTCTTCCTCTGCTCGTGCTCTCTCTCAAATAAATAAATAAAATCCTTAAAAAGAGAGAGAGAAAGAAGGACTTAACACAAATAAACTGACTTTTAAAAATAGAACAACAGGCACTTTGGCACTTGTCTGCAAACAGTACTAGTACCCCCCCCCCACCATTATACTTTGTAAGTGTCCACCCTCTCCTTAAAAACAGTGATGACCTTGTTGCCTTAGGCCAAAACATGAGTCAATAAAAAGACCAGAAATTAAAGTTATACCTCCCAACTCCTTATTCTGAGGAGCTCGTGCTATCAAACTAATTCATGGATCCTCCTAAATGATAATTACAATGAAAAAAAAAAAGCAGATTGAATTATGGAATTGTTGTAAAGCAGAGGAAATCCTAAGATCTTCAGTAGGGCCATGCTAGAGTGGTACCTATAATAAAGAGCTCTACCTGTAATAAATAGCTTGTCATACCTACAATAAATAATAACTCCAGACTATTAGTGGCATAGTTTGACCCCAGTTTTAAATTTAGCTTTAAAAAGTTCATTCACATGCTTCTTACTATAAATCTTGCAAATGTATCCTATAGACTAAGCTATTTACATATGGGAGTGAAAATGAAGGTCCTGATGATAACTTAAAATCTGACTTCCTCAAGTGTTAAGTGCTGAAGCAGGGGGCAAAAATAAAGCCCCAGAGGAGTTGGGGAAGGAGGAGAGAAGGGAGGGGAAATTTACTATGCAACTCTGAGGCAGACTGCTGCAGAAATTTAGTTATCATGGTTTTATAGGGAGAACTAATTCAATCAATTTGGAAATGTAAAATTAGGAGAAATCATAGTAAAGTAACATACATCTTAATAAGTGGGATGTGGCAGAGCTCCATGCCATCCACTGCTTTCGTATTGAAATGCCATTTAGGATAAGGTATAATTTCCACAAAACGCTGAATTAAAGGGATGATGCATGGCCTAGGGAATTCCATAGGGTGCATACAGACTTTTATTTTTAGATTGTTAGTTTACAGAGTTCAAACCTTTATTTGCTGCTAGTGATTTGCTCACCAAGTAGAAAGATAGGAAAGAGTGGTCCCATTTGAGAGGGGTTGGGAGGGTAGATCATAGAAGCCTTTCTTGTGTGTTAGCAGGCTGCACCAGGGTTCTGAGTGACCAAGAAGACAGAAAACTGGGCTGCAAAGCTAGATGACCGCTAAAGCATAGCTGTTACAGCCCATCATCCTCCCACCAAAGACTCCAGATTAAAAGGAAAATCTTAGCTGAGAAAAGGAACTCTGATGCCTTAGACCTATGAGGTGGGGGGTGGGGGGGGTATTACACTGAAGAAACACTGAATTCCAAAGTTCTAAGGTACCTGATCATCTCAGTACTCTTCTTTATCATTTTCTAAGAATAAGTGCTCTTAGAACACCACTTGAGGCTGTGTCAGTGGGAGACAGTTCTTGCATCAAGCGCTTTCCTATTAGTAGCATGGTGACACGGTTTGGGGCTTATTATTACACCAACCTGTCCAAACCATTTGCTCTAATTTATGAGACTTATAGTGTTACTTTACTAGCTAATCATGCGTATTCATTCAGTCATTCCTTCTATTGTTCTTCCATTCCAGAACATCTATACATATAGCTAGGCATTTTATGTACCTGGTTCCAGTAAAATGAAAGAGAATGACAGAGTTCCTGCCCGCAAAAATGCTCACGATCACAGACAAGATGCTCAGACATAATTGTAAGACTATGACATACATTATGATTTTCTACAAATGTAGTGGGCCTCTCTCTTCTCTCTCTCCCTGTGTGTGCATTTAAATCTTCATACAGTTTTCTATTATTGAAAAGGAGAGCTGGAGCTGACATAATTAAACTAGGATTCAAGTCCTGACACCATCACTTCTCAGTCTTGTGACCTTGAGATTCTGGTGGAATGTAGCCTCTAAATCATTCCACTTCTCAGGGGCTCCAGTTTCCTGGTAAGAGCTCACACATACTGATAGCTTAGTATGCGCTAGGTACCATTTTATGTTTTACACGTATTAATTTATACAGCCCTCACAACCAACCTATGAAGAGCTTGCTAGTATAATCCTCATTTGACATCTGAGAAAATCATGGTTACCGATAGGCTAGATAATTCACCAAAGATCATAGAGCTTGACGAGCTTTGAACCCTGGCCTCAGCATCTGTGCTCTTAACCAGTGCCTCTTCAAACAGAGAGCTAACAGTGGGGTTAAAATTAGAAAATATATGGGAAAGGGTTTTAAAAACTTGAAGTGTCCACAAAAGAAAAAGCATAATTTCTAAAGACTTTTAAATCCAAAACTGTGTTGGAGGAAATCAGCTAACATCCGCAGGGTCCTGCTTATTTACCCAGCAGTTGTTCCCCTTCCTTGGATAAAGAGTACCTTGATTTCTTTCCTTTACTCTCAGTCTCTCTGTAGGTTAGGAAGGGAGGAATAGTCCCACTCCTGCCTCCAAGCATGGGCATACTGAAAGCTGGTGGGTGATAAGCCTGTTCTAGAGCAAAAGTAGCGGAGAGCTAAAGTCAAATCCCAACACACCCTCCAAACTCCAGGGTCCTGGGGATGCCTAGCCTCACGAAACACTACAACCAGAAGTCTTTGCTTTTCCTCCTGGAGTCTGCCATGAAACAGCTGCCTGGTCTCCATTTTCCCAATTATACTAGCCCCCAAGTTTCTTTTTCATTGATGGCCAGGAGTCAACAAAATTATCTGGGTCTATATAAGGCTCTTTACCTATAGGTTGTGTCCAAAAACAAGCAGCGCCATGGACATACTTTTGGGTAAACAGGTTTTCTTCTCACCATCCTTAGGCCTGACAGGGAAGAAAGGTGGGGGAGCTGCTAGCTAGAGGGCATGCCCCACAATCTCACCAATCTCATGGCCCTCTGAAGTTAAGAGAGATAGCACTTTCAAGGTTGGTCCAACAAATGAAGCCATGTTGTCAATGACTATAGAATTGCAAAGACCAGATCTCTCAGGCTACCTCAAAAGACAACTGAACGTTGGCTCTTTTTTGAAGCTCAATGGGTATAGTCATGGCTCCCAGCATAGTCTAGATAGCACAGAACCTTATTGTGCCATGCAGTTTAGTTAAAATTGACATCCACACATACACATCATTATGGAATTGATGACCATGTTAGGCCCACAGAGTTTCTACTAATTTAACTCTCTAAAGGGAACATCATTCAAATGAGCCAAGACAAGCCAACTTCATGGAGATTTTCCTGGGATTTTCTTCCAGCCATTGGTTCCTTCTAGCTTTCTATTTTTAGGATTCGATTACCACTACCCTGCCCTTTGCTCTCACTGCCCTCTTTCTCTCTCTCAGCTCCCTTCCTTTCTTCAGCATACCTCAACTTGAATAATAGATGTTTAGTCTCTGTGCAAAGAGCAAGGTTTAAGGGCAACAGTAAGGTGAAGCATGCAGCACCAAATAGGATACTCTGGACTTCAGAAACCACCATTGTACCAAGTGTACTTGTTCCTCAGAGTGATTATATCACTAGCTGGGGCATGAAGAGCCTATTGGCAGACTTCTAGGCTGGAATTCAGTGAAGCTGGGAATACATACAGATCCGGTGTTTTGTTTTGTTTTGTTTTAACCTGTAAGACTCCTGAGGCACTCTGCTACATTCCAGTCAGCTGACTAAAGCAACATCTTCCTTACTGCATTTACCTCAAAGATCTCAGACATGGTTTCCTGTATATTATAGCTACTAACTAATACATTAAATATTATAAAACATTTTTTGATTTTCTCCATTATGTAGGTGAATTGCTTGCTTCTAAACAATTCCTTAACCAAGGTTCTATCTTTGTTCAGGCAAGGCTTCCCTCTGTCCCAGCCCACGTAGAACATCTGTATGCAACCTGAATGTTCTCACTGCTGACAGCCCGGCTTCTCCCCAAACTGTCACCATCTGGCCATTGGCTGTGCACTTCTGAGAACCCACGCATGCGAATGCCAATCTTTTCCCTGGAAGGCTGTGAGCTCAGCATTTCTCCCAGATTCTTGCCCAGTGACTCAAGTGAATCTAAACTTGTTTTTTTCTCCACTCTTCTTTCTCCTAGCTTTTAAAATAATAGTTCACACCTCTCAATAAAAACAAATTTCCTTTTTAATTAGAGGAAATATCTTCAATTTGTCTTACCACCAGATTGAAGGTAAAATGTGTGTATATATATATATTTTTTCCATGTCATTTGCTATGACATCATCATGGAAATATAAATAAATTCTGCTAAGAATTATGATATATATACTTGGAAAGTAGTTAGCTTCAACTGTCCCTTTAAAAATAAAAATCTGATAATATTGCTTTAATCAGACCCTTTAATTTCCTCACTTATTTCAAAACAATGTCCCTATTAAAAAACGTAATTCCTTTTGCAGCTTTATACAATTACTTTTTAAGTTGTATATGAAAATCAAAATGCTAGTTCTGCCATCTCTTTATTAATTCAGCCACTAATCTTCCTTAAGTAATAAGCATTTGGCTCAGTTAATTATTTGGTGATTTGCAGAAACATGTATCAGTGCTTATATTAAGTCAGCATCAAAAATATAGAGATGTCCAAGACATGGAAACTGCTCTGAAGCTTGCAGGCTGGTAGGTAAGCAAACACTTCCACTTGAGGTCAGAAAGTAGAACTATAGAGATACAAAAGCCCTTCAGAGAACAGTGCTTTATTTTTCAACCACTTTGGTTTCTTTTAAGGCAGAACTGAATGACTTTGAATTCAGATTTTATTTATTAATACAATAAGGGCCTTTTGTTCATAAATAAATAAGTACATAAATAACGTTAAAACCCTCTTGCCTCCCTGATAAAATTTCTTTTAAAAAGTTATTTTGTTTTTCTTTAATTATAGGTGATTTCCATCCATGCGGTGGTTCTTGACGTTTTGAGGAGGTCCATGCAAATGTCAGAATTAGAAAAATAGGTTTTTCAATCTTCATGTCACCTCACTATTCCAGTGCTCACAAACTTCAGTGTGCTGTCTCTGTAAAAAGGTAAATGGCTGGGCCCACCCCCAGAGTTTCTGATTCAGTAGGTCTGGTCTGGGGTGGGGCCTGAGAATCTGTATTCCCAACTAGTTCCTGGTGATGCTGATGCTGCTGGTCTGAGGATCGAGCTTTGAGAACCACTGCTCTAGTCCATCAGACTATCAAGAAAGGGGTTGCTTGTTATGAACTCTCCCAAATTACTGAGATACTCATGTCTTAACCACTAATAAACTCTGAACTTTCCCCCCAACCTCACCAGATCCTTTTTTCACATTTGGTGTTCATGCTCCTCATATATTTAGAGAAACGTATACTCATGTCTTTTTTTCTTCTTCTTTATTTTTGAATGGCACCAGATTCTACAGATAGAAAGCTACAGATTTGCCCTGATCTTTTACATACTATTGGTGATTTCGGAGTCTCTCTAATTATAAAATAAGATCTGTGACATCATTCATCTACATGTCTATCAGGGATTCAGAAGGATAAACTTATAACAATGACACTAACACGACCATGGAAGTTGACATGGGTCATGTTTTCACGGTTCTAAGAGCTTCATGCATGTTAACTCATTTATATCCTCTCAACAACCCAATGAAGTAGGTATTATTCTCCTCCCCATTCTATAAAGATTGAAACTGAGGCCCACTGAGGTTAAGAAGCTTGCCTCAGGTCATCCAGCCAGGGAATGGTGAAGCCCAGGCAGTCCAGCTTCAGATCCATGCACCCAACCACTCTCTACCCTGCTGTGACCTGGAAAAGGTTAAAACAATTAGTATTATCAGTGATTTTTTTTTTTGAAATTTTAAAACTTTTCTGAATTTCCACAAGATTTTCCACAATTATACTATGTGCATATCCTAAATTTAAACAGTCTCACCAGGAAGCAAGAAGTAACTCAAATATTCTTAAATCTCCCAACTCTTCCTGACCACCCATTTTACCAGTATAAATCACGAAGGGCTCCACTTCCTAGTTTATCATATGATAGATGGTTTAATGGCTAGTGGAAAGATAAGCTCTCCATGAATTTTAGAGAAACAAAAGGAAAGAAAAAAATCTTGATACTCTTCAGGAGAGGTTATCAAAACTTAACATTATTCAGATATGACTCAAGGCAAAATAAGGTTTTTTTCTTCCATTTTTTCTGTTTAAAAAAAAATAGCTCCTCAGAGAGGAAGATTAGTAAGAATAACAATAGCATGTCTGCTATATTGGAGTTCCCACTGAAGATATCCATGAAAATAAAGTGTCTCATCAATCAGTTTATACAGGAAATGTTCCATAATTTAATTTAAGGTGAATCCAGACTCTGGGTAAGTTTTCAAAGGTTGGCAACAATAAGTAAATTTCACCCCAGATTCTAATACTCAAACACGTCCCTTCTCCCCTGGTTCCAATGTGGAAGCCTGAAGACTGTCTCCCTCCCTCCCCCTCCAGGTACCCATCTTGAAGGTTCCACGTGTAGGGTGTTCTTACCACTTAGACCACATGATGCTATCTCTTTGAAACATTTTAACAAAGGAAATTCCCTTGGCTGAGTCATCCCAAACTGTACTGTTCTGGAGTGCCAGTGTCTGAAACTGCAGCTTAATTTTGATCTCCAGACTAGAAAAATTTGATTAAAATTAACAGAATATAATATATTTCTTAAAGATATCCTTTTAAAGCCCATGAGGTTTCCTGAGGAAGAGACAGTTATTGTTTTTAACATTTAGCATTTCTATTTAATCAAATTATAATATCTTAAAGTTTAAAGACAAGGCATGATTTGAATTAATAAAATCATAAACACTTGCAATCACAAATATTATGTTCAAGTGTTCCCTCCCCCTCCCCCCAAAAAAGCCAGGAATCCAGATTCTAGACCTGCTTTGGCCAGTAGTAGCCATGTGACCTATAGCAAATAATAACTCCTCAGCCTCTCAATTTCCACATCAGAAAAGAGTATACAACCAAATGTATAGAATATTAGAGACAGAGGACTATAATAAAGATGAAGCGATCCTCAGTCTGGGTGGGGTTCCTGGGCCAGCCAAGTGAATGATGCTTTTCAACGGATGGCAGACAATGATCTATTTTACTTATAGGAGTTCCTCCAGAGACCCCTGGTAGGGGTACCAGTTGCAAAGGAAATAAAGTAGATGTAACCTGAAAAAAAAAAAAATCACTCAGAAATGAACCACTCATAAAAAAAAAAAAATAGCCCCCCTTTATTCCCATTCTACCACTAGATCTAGCCTTGCCTTTGGCTTCAGTATCTTTGTTCTCTTTGACTTGATGTTTATAATCCTTCAACCACACAATGCAAGTACAATGCAAAAATCAGCTGCAAACTGAAGTTCAAGATTGGGCACGAGGATGATCAGGGTGCACAAGAGAACAATTTGATTAAGGATCAAAGGATTAAGGAAGTCTTTGGGCCTTGACTATTTTGTACCCACTATGCCCCACACCATCCTCTCCCCCAACCAAAAGGACCCTTCTTGCAAACTTCTAAGTTAACTGTGAGGTGAGGTCTTGTTGGGAAAAAATTACATCAAAATAAAACAAACAACATTCTTGTCACTCTATTATTCTATGATGTATTCAGGTACACATATACCCTTAACTACAAGTATAACCTGAAATAAAATAAACTCATTTTCATAATTATAAACTTCAAATTTCAAGGCAGAATGACCTGTGTTTTACATGGACTCACTGTAAATGGCCCTTTTCTGGAATCAATTATCCTCATACAATCAGCACTGCCTATATTTTAAAATGTCTGATGGAAATAGTAAATTTTACCACAGGCAACCTGCACAGGTTAACTAAAATATCAAATTTCTTTGGCTTTGGCCAACAGTATATCCACCCAGTGTGGTAATCCTGGATATCTTCTACTGATCACAAACAGTGATTAATATGTTTCATTAATAAAAATCTGAGAAAGGATTTATTACTCATCAGATGCAACTTGGTTAGCAAAATTTTTGAATTATATGGCCCACAGTGAGTGAGTGAAATAAAGGTGGTCTTTAGTATTAATAGCCTGGGATTCGACAACATACACCAACCCTTAAATTTTACAGAAGCAGAAACTGAGGCCAAATGAGGTTGCAATTTGCCAAAATACCCTTCCAACTCTGAATTTTTATTTGTCTGATGAGTCTACATTCCTAAGCCTTCCATATATTGTAAGGCTTAATAAATCTCACCGGTGATAAATCTATTCAACCTCAATTCCTCATGGTTCAACTAAATTCCATTTCCTCTGTAGGTAAGTTCCATTCCATCATACTTTAGGAAAGTGACTGATTAATTAAAACAATCCCATGGCTTGTGTTATAATGGGCTAATGTTTAGGCATGGTCACCTTAGCTTAGTAATCTCTACTAGTAGAACATATTTATAAAAACATTTGTAACATATGCATTAAATCCCCTTCATAGAACATGTGGCTTTAAATAATGAGGGAAAAATTTGGCAAAAGCATTTTGTGTTCTGCCAAATCCAGAACAAAATGGTTTATGAAATTTAACTAAGGCTAAAGCACTAGTTCCTGCTTTTTTCTCTCTGAATTCTTTGCCTTGAGGACAAAGCTTTTCTTAATTTATAACAAATTCTCAAGGCAACTTTTTGTTGTTTTTCCCCTGTTTTCTGGAAAGATGTAAAAGAATGTTAATTGAAAACTAAGAAATAAGGAAAATATTCATTCAAGTGGTCTCATGTTTAGTATTATTAAGGGCTTATTTAGAATTGCATGACTAGTAAGATTAATAAATTTTATTTTTTTATGGGTCATGTCGACATTCCCACAGAAAATTAAAGATTGGAATTAAAGAAAAAGAATCCCCTAAAATGCTGCTCTGACTGACCTAACCACTTTGATTATACACATATATCTCCTGAATTCTATCTGACCCCCAAAGACCTTGAGTGAGAAAGGGTTGGCCCCTCCCCAACAAACTGGCTACCACCTTATAATAAAAAATAAATCTCAGACGAACTTTGCCATACATATAGAAGACATTCATTTAACAAGCACTTGTTAATGACCAGGTTCTAAAGCTTGAAGATGTGCCAGAGGAGTTCTTTAGGCATCCTGCATGAAAGTTTACTCAAAACAAAAACCCACAGGCAGGATTCTGTCCTTTACAGTCTGCCTTGGACAGCCAGTCAGCTAAAGAACCATGAATGGACACAAGATCATCTAGTAGTCCAGCCTTGGCTCCCCTCTCTGCTGGCCTCAGTTTCAGGATTCACCAGATTCATACGAAGGTAGAAAGTGTTTCTAAAATTCCTTAGCGATCCATGAATACCTTTAATGTCACCAATGATGGCCCATTTCTAACATTCATCATGCCTATAAATAAACCATGAATTTTCCAGATAAAAACCACTTCTGACATTTAGTATGCTAATTAGCCAAGTCTCAGGTGTAGAGACGCAGATAGCTGAGGCACTTGTACCAGTTACCTCGGAAAAGTGGCATTTTTCTGATAAATTGCTTGCCTCCCATCTCTGGAATCTCTATTAAGGCAACCAGCTGCCCCTTGGGTTAAAGCCGAAACCAACAGACACATACATGCTGTTATACCATCTATGCTGGAACCTTTTAAAATAGGTTACAGATTTCATTAAACAAGACTTGATTATTATTAGTAGTAGTAGACATTTTGAGATAGCATTATAGCAGTAACCAGTGAAATCACAAAAGGAGAAATTCTGTCTCGAATTCTCTTTGATTGCATTTCTAAAGCTGTTGGGTGTTTTCTCTGTCCAGAGAGTTAATTTTCATTTCACCATAGACATTTCATTTTACCATCAACCTTTACCTCTATAAATTGGTAAATATATTCATGGCAGGGATCTTGAATAGTTAATTTACTGCTATGTTAAACTTGGAGTTTATTTTATTTTGCCTTAATTCCTGCTGATTTAAAGCACTCACAGCTAGAGATGGTTTTATAAACAGAATGGTCTTTAAAGGAAAAGGAATGTTACTGTGCTTTTCTTTCCCTTTTTAATGCTAGTTGCTAAGCATTAGAATTGTGAAAACTATTTTTATATTTAAAAGCATTTTCATTATCTAGCTCCTGTGAATTCATATATACACAGAGGCATCTACTGAAATAGCGAACAGGCTTTGACACTGAGTCGAGAGAACCATTATGGCCCATCTTTTCAAGACGTGTATTCCAAATTGGCATTCCAGAAAAACCAGGAGAGAGAGAAAGAGGTGATTCAAATGCTATTGTCCTTTAAGCCCGTAGTGTTAGGGGCAGTAAACTGACATTTGTTGAGTCATTATGTGTTGGGCACTGTGCCAAGTACTTTACATGCACTATTTTATTAGATACATTCACAATCGTTCTATTAGGGATGGCAGCACTGTGTAGTTGTTAAAAGAACAGGCCTTGAAGTCATGAAGATCTGGGTTTAAATACTAGCCCCGACCTTCTATCTCTGGGATCTTTGCCAATTTGTCTTCTCTCAGCCTCAGTTTGTGCATCAGCAAATAATACTATTTACCTTATAGGGCTAGTGCGTGCGTGTGTGCGTGTGTGTGGGTGTGTGTGTGTGTTAATGACTGGCATACAGTCATCACTAAAAAATGGGTCTATTTTCTTACTGTTAAAGAATTAGCATTTGTAACAGACAAATATAAGTTGTGTTCCTCCCAAATTGTATCGAGGCTCTAACCCCCAGGACCCCAGAAGGTGACTGGATTTAGAGACAGGGCCTTTAAAGAGACGATTGAATTAAGGGAAGGTCTTTGGGGTGGGTCCTAATGCAGTCTGACTGGTATCCTCAGACAAAGAGGAAATTTGGACACACAGAGGGATACCAGGGCCATGTGCGTGCACAGAGGAGAGGCCATGGGAGGACACAGTGAGGAAGTGGCCATCTGCAAGTCAAAGAGAGAGGCCTCAGAAGAAACCAAACCTGCTGCCACCAATCTTGGATTTCCAGCCTCTAGAACTGTGAAAAAATACATTTCTGTTGTTTCAGCCACTCAGTTTATAGTATTTGCGATGCCAGCTCTAGCAAAATAACACAAAATGTAAACACATCCATGTATCGGACACCAATTTAATTAAATATTTTAAAAATAAAATGCTTCATTATCAAATAATCCCAAAGTAGGCATTAACATGAATTATCCTGAAAAAAAGAATCTTCTCTGAATAGCAGAATAGCAAATGGGATACATTTTAAGGAGCCCATGTAAAGTTTATATAAGTAGAAATGAAATGAAATTGGAAATGAAATTAACATGTCAGTATTTATTCATTTACTGCACATGCATTTATGAGGAATCTATTGTGCATTTGGTGCTGAGCCTAGGTGAAGAACAAACAGCTCCTGCTCTCAAAGGGCTCAGAGGCAAACAGTAAATCATGCATTTTTGTAAAAATATCCCAAACTGCTAAAAAAGGTGGTGACTTACGAGTTTTCTCATTTCCCAGAGGCATAAGAGGAAGGAACTTTATAAGTCTACATAGACCTTTCTTTTTTTTTTTTTTTAAATATTTTATTTATTTATTTGAGCAAGAATGAGACACAGAAAGCATGAGAGGGAGGAGGGGCAGAGGGAGAAGCAGACTCCCTGTCAAGCAGGGAGCCCGATGCGGGACTCGATCCAGGGACTCCAGGATCATGACCTGAGCCGAAGGCAGTCGCTTAACCAACTGAGCCACCCAGGCGCCCTACATAGACCTTTCTGTGAAGACATTGATCCTATGAACTAGTTTGTTTCACAAATGTCAACAGAATTCTAATAATATTAATTATGGTATTAGAAATAAAACAGGGCAATATACCCTTGTAAAAGAGCTATAAAATCTTTGTATTTTGTAGGTGCCTCTATTGCCTCTACCTCCAAATTATTTTTTTATTTTTATTTTTATTTTTTTTCTCCAAATTATTTTTAAAAATACATCCACTTTGGGGCACCTGGGTGGTGCAGTCAGTTTAGCGACCAACTCTTTATTTTGGCTCAGGTCATGATCTCCCCCTCGTGAGATCGAGCCCTGCATTGGGCTCTGTGCTCAGCGCAGAGTCTGCTTGAGATTCTCTCTCTTTCTCCCTCTACCCCTTCCGCTCATGCTTTCTCTCTCTCTCTCTCTCTAAAATAAATAAACTTAAAAAAATATACCCACTTCACTCCCTGTCTCCTTCTACCACACTGTCCAAAGCCCTACTGTCTCCTGTCTGGACAACCTTACCCCTCTGCAATCCATCATTCACAGAAGAGTAGGGTGATCTTTTTAAGTCCTAAATCTGATCATATTATTCCTGTGTTTAAAATATATCAAAGGCTCCTATTTTCAATTAGAAAAAAATGTCCGGTCCTTTACCTTTGCCTGTAAAGCCCTATGTGATCTCACTCCTGCCTATCCCTCTGACCTCATTTCCAATCACTGTCTTCCACACTTACTACTTTGTGTTTTGTAAGCCATCCCAGCTTCTCTCCATTCATTGTAAGGCTTTTTCATTAGCTGTTCTCCCTCTGCCTGGAATGCTCTTACCCCAGATGCCTGCATGCTTGACATCTTCTCTGCGTTTCAGCTTAAATATAATCTCCTGAGATGGACTTCTTCTGAGAACACAATCTAAAGTTACCTACCACGTACCATATATCAGATTATTTTATTGTCATCACAGCACTTCTCATTAATTGGTGTTTCCTTATTTGCATTTGGTTTGATTTGGTTTGGTTAGGTTTAGGTTTTATTTGCTAGGTAGTCTTTTGTTTCTTGTCTGCCTACTCCCTGCCCCTCTAGGATATACGTTCCCTGAGAGCCATGACCCAGCCCATCTTGTTCCTGGTTATATCCCAGATCCCAAAGCGCCCCATTACAGTAGGCACTCAATCAACATCTTTCAATCATGTTATTGATATAGAATGAAGCCTATGTAGAGTCACGAAGGTATGGCAATCTACTCTGGAAAGATAAAGGCCGCTGTGGCATAGAAATAACTTGCACGTTTAAAGTGTGCTTAGTGCGAACATGGACTCTGAACGCCGTTCACATAATTGCAGTTTATTAGGCTTAAGAGAAGCACTTCTTAACACCGGTAGTTTTGAGAAAAAAATAATGACCAATATAAAAACCAATGACTACTTTTGCTCAGAAGACAGTCTGAGCATGCAGATTCAAGCGGTTAGTTTCTTGGAGATATAGCCCTGCTGTTGAGGGTAGACCCCAGAATGGCTTAGGTGCTGGATTCTTCTTTGGAAAGAAATGCTTACTATACACTGATCCGTGAGAGGCAAGCTCCAATCCCGAATTCAGTTTCAGGAAAAATCAACATGAAAAACACCTTTGTCCTGAGCTACTTGCTACAGTTATAGTCTATTAAAGTTTTTGCTCCATTCATAAAACTGACTAGCTTGTCAGATTTCTGAATTGATCTGGAATTGGGTTAAAAGTAGAGGTTTTCACATTTCAGGTATTTAACTGATTTGCCATGGGAGACTAATGTACTAGAAGTCTTAAAAAGACTTAGGTTAGGATCTAGAACTCTTGGGTTAACTTTGTTGTAACAATTTGATTCCATACTTATATCTTGAAGGATATGACTTAGAACAAAATATTCAAAATACACATTAATCAGCAAGTTGGTTTTTATTCTTACATTTTTAGATGTTAAAAATTTGACAATGGGCATGGATGGCAGTACTCCATAGGAGAGTTTATCTGGAGTTGAAGGTCTTCAAAGAAAATTAATTCAAAATGAATTTTTTCATTTTGGTAATGGTAATTACCAAATGGTAAACCTTTACAAATTTTACCTCCGTTGCTGATAGACTACTTCATTACATCTAAAGAAAAACATGCAGTTTTTAAAAAATCTTTTTTTTTTCCAATTTGTATCCTCAGTGATGTAAAACATGCCATTTTAATTTAGCATATATTTGCTAATCACCCTGACTCACCTACTTCTATTTACTGGATAATTCTTTTGATTTAGTATGTTCTTGTACATTTTTGTTGATTTGACAAACATTTCCTTAGAATCCACTTTAAACATGGCATCATACTAGGTATTGATTTACTCATTCATTAATTCATTCACAACTGATGAGTCTTTTCTTTGTTCCAGGCACACTTCTCGATATTAGGAATAGATGAGATTTGGCTCTGTCTTTAAGCCACAAGCAGTCTAGAAAGAAATCTTATCTTCTCACTCATTGATTGTTGTTTTTATTTTTTTAAATTTCTTCATTCAGTGGAAAATTTTAAGTTTTTTTAGCATGATTTATCACAAATAAATTTATTATTTTTTATAAGATTTTATTTATTTATTTGACAGAGAGAGACACAGCGAGAGAGGGAACACAAGCAGGGGGAGTGGGAGAGGGAGAAGCAGGCTTCCCGCGGAGCAGGGAGCCCCATGTGGGGCTCGATCCCAGGACCCTGGGACCATGACCTGAGCCAAAGGCAGATGCTTAATGACTGAGCCACCCAGGCGCCCCTAAATTTATGATATTGAGGGATTTTTTTTTTGCTTAGATATTTGATTTTCTCTCACTGTCACTGATATATGAATGTGGAAATTCTAATATTATTACCTCTGCTGTTTATAGATTGATGCATGAAAATTCAGTTTTGTTTCTGAACTAAGAATAAGACTTTCCCGGGGGTGACTGAACGCAACTCAATGTATAAAGGAATGATGTTCTAATAGCTTACTGTAAGTTAGTTGTCCAAATCAGAAGACATTTCCCTATGGGTGCTATATTGCATGCCTTAGTTAGACTCTTAGGCCAGTTTTAAAACCTACTTAACCCATAGGGTAATTCAAATCCATTAGTAACAGCACAGGCATAAGTCCTGGCTCTGGGAAGTAGGAAGTCATTTGGAATAGAAGAAGGAAGATTAGAAGCATTTCCTGATTTGCCTAGTCATAGAGACTCCTTTTGGTCTCTGCATTTAGATTCTGCATTTCTTTTTTTTTTTTTTTTAAGATTTTATTTATTTATTTGAGAGAGAGAGAATGAGAGAGAGCACATGAGAGTGGGGAGGGTCAGAGGGAGAAGCAGACTCCCTGCCCAGCAGGGAGCCCAATGTGGGACTCTATCCAGGGACTCCAGGATCATGACCTGAGCCGAAGGCAGTCGCTTAACCAACTGAGCCACCCAGGTGCCCTAGATTCTGCATTTCTAACAAGCTTTTGGGTGATACCATAGTGGGGTCCTCAGACCACACTTTGAATGACAAGATCTTAGATTACCTTAACTAGTCATAAGATGTCTGTACTTGCAATCCTTCTACCCAACCCCCCTTGTTGATTGTTCTCCTAATTTACTGTGACATCCTGCTGTCTCTCCTCTTAAAATATTTCCTACAAAAAAATCCCCCATCTTTACAAATAAACCTGATTTCAACTAATGGGTAGGAGAAAGCTACCTAATTTTAATTGCTTTATCATCATCTGACTAATGTCACATTAACCCTAAAAATGTAGACTGATTTTTTAAGGGGGGGTGCCCTAACCAAATGGAGGCTCCAGGTGGGGGAATTTGGAATGTTGTACAAAAATAAAAACCAAAAAGCTCCCACAGGGTGCTGAGGGAGGGATATTTTTGAGACAAGTCCTTCCATGGAGCCATGCATAGAGGTGTGCCTCAGAGCTCACTGCCCCAAGGTTGTCCCTGCTTCTTAAAGGTTACTTCTCTGGGGCACCTGGGTGGCCCAGTCAATTGAGTGTCTGCCTTCAGCTCCGGTCAAGATCTCAGGGTCCTGGGATCGAGCCTCATGTCTGGCTCCTTGCTCAGTGGGGAGTTTGCTTCTCCTTCTCCCTCTGCCTCTCCCCACTCTTCCCCTACTTGTGCTCTCTCTCTCTCTCAATTAAATAACAAAATCTTAAAAAAAAAAAAAGAATTAAAAATATATATAAAGGTACTTCCCTGCCTCTACTTTTAGACTGAGAAGGCCTTTGTGACAGCAAGCTGACTACTTATTTATTAAGTTCTATTTTAAACCACTAATATTTATGAGGCATCTACTTTGTACAAGACACTGTGATAAAGTTGTTAGATGTACATAAATAAGCTCTCAGGGGACTTATGGTTTAATAGGGGTGCACTTTTACCTAATTCTTTCCTTAGAGGAAATTAAATTCTGTATCTGTCCTGGTTGATTCTCCTGTTGCCTAGCTATGAACTTGGGAAAGTCACTATCTTTGGGGAATTTTGTTTGCAAATCTATAGAACTTTCCAACTCAAGCACTGAGGTTCTAATAATATCACCTCTGTGTACCCTTTTTTGTGTCTCTCCCTTACTGCCTCTGGTCAATACCTCAGCCCTCACAGACCCAATCTACAATGCTATTCCCCCTGCCCTCTATTAGATTTGTTACTTCTTAATAAAGTACGCCCTTACATGCCCTGTATCAGTCCTATGGCAATATCTGTGAGATCAAGCTCCTTTGAAATTTCAAGTTCAAATCTATTGGGGCTCAAAAATTTAACAACCTAATGTGGTTTACAATGTCTTTTTTTGTATTAGACCAGTATAGTATTAACTTATGAAGACTAAGAAAGAGAACATAAATGAGAATGAGGAGGAGGAAGAAGAGGGAAACTAGACTAGATCCAAAAATTATTATTTACCACACACTGCAGGCCATACTATTATCTTAAGTGAGGACCTTCTACCTGCTACATGCTGGTAAGCAACCTGAAGGCGTTTGTGTCTCCCAACCTCTGCACTAAGTACACTCCATAACACGAGGGGATAGACCTACATTAATTTGTTCACCCACTTCTCCGGTAGTTTTCAAAAGAATTTCTTTTTACACTATCTCATTCTGGTGCCACTATATACACCATGTCTATCATTTTCCAGCAATTGATTTTAGAGCTTTATCTAAAGTATTAAGATTCTCCAGAGAAACAGACTGGGATATGTACAATAGGACATGTACATATACAGAGAGAGATTTTATTTTCAGGTATTGACTCCCATGAAAATGGAGGCTGGCAAGTCCAAGTGCTTCAGAGTGGGCCATGAAGGCTGGACGTGCTGGCAGAATTCCCTTCTGGGCAAGGAAGGTCAGTCTTTTGTTCTGTTTAGGCCTTCAATGGATTGAATGAGGCCTACCTATATTATGAAGGGTAATGTGCTCTACTCAAAGTCTGCCAATTTAAATGTTCATTTCATTCAAAAACACCCTCACAGAAACACCTAGAATGTCTGAGCACATATCTGGGTACCACGGCCCAACCAAGATGACATATAAAATTGACACCACAACAGGAACAAAAGTGAAAAACAATCATGTTCTATTCAAAATACTATGGGGAAAATGTCCTCATGCATAACAAACATCCTAATGTTTCTCAGGACTGATCTGACCACAGTGATTTGAACATTTTGTCCAATGTGACTTTTCTACCTAGATCCCACTATCGGTGCCCATACAACTGGAGGTTTTCCAGTTCTATGAATGGGAAGTGTGTAGGGGATGATGGAGAAAGAGTGGTAATATGGTCATTTTTGGAGAGATTAGTAGATATTTCTTCCTTCCAATATAATTAAAGGATTTTATTCCAGTTTCTTTTTGAGCAGTCTTCACTCTACAATTATTAGAAACATTTAAAAACTCTTGAAACTCATATTTCATGTATTAAAACCATAAAACAGAATTCTTTATCAGAAGCACTCATTTTCATTTTGCATATATATTTCTGTATGGAACTCTGAACAATTTCTAATTCCTTCCATGTAAAGAGACTTGTGAGACGTTTGCAGTGACTCTGAGTGGTCCCTTTGTTGTTCCGTATTCATTTTATTTGTGATTTTGCCAATTAAAAATTATTTAATCTTTAAACTTGCATAAAGTGGGAGAAATGGCCAAGTTGACATCAAAATACAGATCAAAACCATAGACCCTTTGGCTTCTCTTTAAACTAAGAATGAGAATTGACAATAAGCTCAAAATAAAATTATCATAGATTGTTCTTTTACATAGTCTGGTGGGATTTTTCTGAATAAGATAATTTGGAGATCATTGTTTTGTGCATGTGTCAGTTTATATGAAATAGTTTATCACAAAGCTAACATTCAGTTTTTAAGTATAGAAGAGGTTATTAGACTGTGAACAATGGAAGTCTATGTTTATCATATTTTTCATAGGATAAAACTTTGATCCAGGAAATAATTAGGAAGTCTGTGTCTCATATACCAGCTTCAAGAGAGATCATTCCCCTATTCACAATGGCCCTCTTTTGTGGAGGTCTTATACACTGTTGAGGAGTTCCAACAACTTCCCTTTACATCTTTACTGACACAGTTTTGCTCAAAAAAATTAATGTTTCTGTTTTGATGGATTCATTTGCAGGAACATCAAGTTTACACCCTTTGGTAGGAGGGGGTCACAGAATAGTGGAAGTGGGGGAGAAGGCTTTAAAAATCCATCAAGAAAGCACATGAAGACATGAGCACCAGTACATACTAAACAAATGCCCTGCCTAGGAATAACTGTCTTTCTGCAGACCCATTATACAACCCTCCTATTCAATTCTTGTGTTAGACCTTCATTACTTGTCTTCAACGCACATACATTATGGAAGCTAGTGCTAATATGCATAGAAATGTGGGGGTTCTCCTGAAGTTTTATGATAACCAATGATGCCATGAAAATCTTACACATATTCATTGCCAGGGAGAACCACATGACTTCTTTTAAACTCTTCTCTAGGGGCTCCTGGGTGGCTCAGTCGTTAAACTTCTGCCTTCGGCTCAGGTCATGATCCCAGGCTCCTGGGATCGAGTCCCACATCGGGCTCCCTGCTCGGCAGGAAGCCTGCTTCTCCCTCTCCCACTCTCCCTGCTTGTGTTCCCTCTCTCGCTGTGTCTCTTTCTGTCAAATAAATAAATAAAATCTTAAAAAAAAATAAAAAAATAAACTCTTCTCTAATAATAATGTATTGAACAGGAATGGCTTATTTACAAGTCTGCTTTCCTTCTAGATGGTAAACTTCCTGAGGGCAAGGACTGGACCTTATTACTCTTTGTTGACTGAGAAGCTGGCTTTAGTCAAGTGCTTGGCACACAAAGAGGGTCTCGATAAGAGCAGCTGAATGAAGCACCGACTAAGACGCTAGCATAAGTAGTTAATGGTAGATGGTTGAATAATAAATAAAACTCAAGAAATAGTATGCAACCCTCAGGCTCAGTTTTTCTGGCTAGTTTTCATTTGCAAAAACATGACTGAGAAATTGTCCTTTTTTCTTTTCTTTTCTTCCTTTTGAATTTGCAAAACAGCGATTTTAACTTTAAAGGCAAGCCACTCACTAGGGTTATTATCCCATCCCTCACACCATTCTACCAACCCTGGTTATTCCCATTAGGATAAAATTTGAAAACTTCAGAAAGCAATTTGAAAAAAAGTAATCGGCAGTTTTCACAGCCATCGTACATACTATAAACTGCCTATCAGAGAGTACGGTAAGCACAGTAATTAATTAAACCTGATAAGTAAGGAAGCAGAAAATTATACCTATTTTCAAAATAATAATTACATCTTCAAAGCATCCTTTCTTCCTCACATCTTATAACTTCAATTTATATCAAGTCTATTAAGTAAAATTATTCTTCCCATATTAAAGATGGGCAAGAAGATTTTTCCTTATTTTCTGATAGGCCAGATGTGTGTGGACTTTTGTTTAAACACAGAAATGGAACATCAATGCACTAAAGTATCTGCAATGATACGTTTAACAGTAAAACTTTAATACATTTCTCATAATAAGGTTTTGATTAAGTTCTCTTTTCTCAGTATAACTACCACTCCTTAGATTCCATTGCACTTTGTAGATTCTGTAAAGGGAATGCTTTGGTTTTGCCTGCTCACAGCTACCTCCTTTTAAATAAAGGGGCAATGAAGCCCTTCATCCATGTATTATCAGGGATTTAAAAGTACAATAAATAGTAATAATAATAATAATAATAATAGCTTACATGTAGAAAAAGTTTACCAGATGCCAGCACTGATTTAAGTGCTTTGCAAGTATCAACTCACTTATTTCTCAGCAATTCTATGAGGTAGGTATTATTATTAACCCTCTATGACTTATGAGGTCTCTGAAGCATGGAGCAGGTTAAATAACTTGTCCAAAGTCACACCTAGTAAGTAGCAAGGCTGGGATTTGAACACAAATTTGTCTCCAAAGTCTGTGCTCTTAACCATTAGGAAATAAACATTTTAAAGTAAACTGTGTGTTGTAAATATCAGCATTATGTAGGCAGGGATTCCCGTCTATTTGGTTTACTTCTCAATACGCTGCTTTACATAGTGTCAGCCACAGAGTTTCATAGATGATTATAAAATGAATGCCAAAGTAATACAGGTATATTGCAGAGCATGCAGAAAATGCAAATAAGAAAAAAAATTAATCTGGAATCTCAAGATATTACATTTCAGTATATGTCATTTCAGTCTTTAGTAAACATATACCCTTTTTTGCATACATACACACAAAATATCATTATTATTTTTGTAGACTTTTTTCACTTAGAATTTTCCATATCAAAAAGTGCTTTTCTACAACAATAGTTCTTCCCTTCAACAATATTAGGTATTCTTCCATGATTAATTTTAATTTATATTTTGTAAATAAAGTCCATGTTGATGGGAAAGTTGTGCTTGCTATATATATTTGGGAATGTATCATGTCAAAATGTAAAGTATTCTCATGTTTCCTTGTCTATAACACAGAATTTATCGTCTATAATTCTCACATTAGTAACATTTGAAAAGCAATCTGGTTCTTAGGAGACATAAGAATGAGCAAATTAAATGAGTATATACATGAGAGTACATTTTGTCAACCAGTAAGGACATGATATCGCTTCACATCTTTGTTTAGATGTTATTCAGAGGATTTATCTGCTGTTTTGTCTTGTTTCTTTGGATCATTTTGTATTAATTATGTTGTTTTCAATTACAAATTACACCTCTTTAGATCTTTTGAGATCTGAATTTAAAAATGCACATCAAAAGTATGACAGCAAATTTATACTCAAACTGACACCACCTAATTTCAAAGCTTGGCATTTCTATTCTAGAGTCAGTGGACTCTTTTTGTTAATAAGAGGGATAGGAAGCAGCCAAAATTGATATGCTTTTTTTGGTTAAATGTTCAAACATTCAAGCTTCAGTACACTCTGTTATACAGGGATGATGGGTTTTCAGGTCTTTTTTTAATTTAATTAGTTGAAAATGGAAAAGTTAATTACATATAATTATAACTTTGCTTGAGTATAGGACTTCCATAATACTGACAGTAGATAAAAAGCGGTTCTTTTACTAATAGGTATGCTGATTTAGTATATGACATTCCAGGAGGGGTTTTCTGGTAATGTTTTAGATGACATTAACCTAGCTCTATAGACTTGTCAACCAAAGCATACAAAGAGTAATAAAATATTTTTAACTTAAAATAAACAAATATATTTTCTTTCTGATTTGAGTCTCATTTGGTGAATATCTCTGGATGACCTGAAATCCCTTACATATCATAGCCTCTATCTTTAACAAGCAACAATTTCATAGAAACCTTCAAGGGACAATGGGATTACAGATGGACTTTCTTACTATTGTCCATATGATCAAGAACAAATAAGAATCATCAAAATGAGATTAGTGTTGTTGGTGGGAACGAAAGCTGGCACAGCCACTCTGGAAAACAGTACGGAGGTTCCTCAAAAAGCTGAAAATAGAGCTACCCTAAGACCCAGCAATTGCACTACTGGGTATTAACCCCAAATATACAAATATAGTGATCCAAAGGGGCACCTGCACCCCAATGTTTATAGCAGCAATGTCCACAATAGCCAAGCTATGGGAAGAGCCCAGATGTCCATCAACAGATGAATGGATAAAGAGGATGTGGTGTGTGTGTATACACACACACACACACACAATGGAATACCTCTCAGCCATCAAAAAAATGAAATCTTGCCATTTGCAATGATGTGGATGGAACTAGAGGATATTATGCTAAACAAAATAAGTCAATCAGAGAAAGACAATTATCATATGATCTCACTGATATGTGGAATTTAAGAAACAAAACAGAGGATCATAGGGAAAGAGAGGAAAAAATAAAAAAATAATGAAACCAGAGAGGGAGACAAACCATAAGAGGCTCTTAATCTTAGGAAACAAACTGAGGGTTGCTGGAGGGGAGGGGGATGGAGGGATGGGGTAACTGGGTGATGAACATTAGGGAGGGTATGTGATGTAATGAACACCGGGTATTATATAAGACTGATGAATCACAGGCCTGTACCTCTGAAACCAATAATACATTATATGTTAATTAATTGAATTTAAATTAAAAAAAATGTTTTAAAAAAATGAGACTGGTGTTGGGCACATAGAAAGTTTGTTCCATAAATATACAGGATATTTCAAAAAGTTGCCCCCAAAAATGCATTAGTTAAAACAGATAGTTGAAGTACAAAAGATATTTTCCAAACTCAAACAATGCAATAAATCAGTAAAGCCAATGGCTTTTTCCTTGATCCTCACACTTCCTAATCTTTGTTATATTTGATTTGATTATTATTTACTATTCTTTTTTTTTTTTTTTCCAATTCCCACGTCACAGATATTCAATGACATTGTACTTTTAGATTCTCTTAGTTCCTGCATCCCTCTTTCCTTCACTGGCTCCTCTTCCAAGTCCTTTAACTGTGGACCATTCCCAAAGCAGTTCCCCTGGCTGCACTCTCTCACATGATTTCTCTTAGTCAGCCAAACTCTATCTTGGCATTATCTGTGTGTTAGTTATTTCCAAATTTTTCTTTCTTTGATCAGGCCCCTATCACATAATTCAGTCTTTCACCTCCTGGCTATTCAAGTATTACCTAAAATTTTAGCCAGCCTCAAGTGACATATGAGCCCAGATTTGAGCAAATCTGGAGGGAGACTTCTAGAGAAAGTAAACAAAATTGGTGTTTTGGAAGAAGAGCAAACAGTTCAGTTTGTGTGAAATGTGGTGAGAGGAGAATGGACGGACATAAGATTGGAGCAGTAATACAGGGCCACATATGTTATTGGGCATCTAATGGGTTATCGATTTTATGAAGCCTTTGGATTTTATTCTAAATATGGTATTTTTAGAGATTTGAGTAGCAAGTTCTGTTGACACTTTTAAATAATCACTCATTGCTGGGTGAACACTAGAGAGCAGGAGAGGCAAAGACAGAAGTAGGGAGAACAGCTAAGTTGGATGCTATTGTATACTTCCAGGTAAAACATTAGGAATGAATGCATAGTAAGAGTCAAGGCTAGCCGAGTAATGCTTATTTAAACCATAATATGACTGGGGTGGTTTAGCTTACAGTAAAAAATAAAGAAGCACTATTTCTGTAATAGTAATGAAATAAAACAGAAAATATCATATAATATGACTTCTTATTAAAAGCTGGCCTTATTAAAATGTTTGGAGTTAGGTAGAGATTTATAAACTATAGCTGTTGGGAACTTCTAAATACTTTCAAGAGCTTTAGAAGGTAAAGGAAAAAGTTCTTTGTTATATTTACTCTTACTTTAAAACTCATGGCTTTCCACTGTAAGAGTGTGGAGTATATCCTCCATGATGAACATTATCTTTGAGATTACAAAGAGAGAGGGGGAATATGAGAGAGAAAAAATATAAGAGGTTTTTCCTGAGGTAAAAGAGAAAGAGTTGGAATAAAGCTGAGGGAGGAATGGAATGAAAGAGGATGTTGGGTACATAACAAACACTAGTGGAGTTAACCGAACTATGGAAGGTAGGGAGATAAGAAAGTGTAAGACCACACCTTGTGCATGGCCCACCTCAGTGGGAAGAAAGAATCAGTGTGAAGAAAAAAAAAAAAAAGCCTTTTTAAATAATTGGATAATGAGCACCTCACAGCTCTGGAGATTAGAGGCAGAGACCCATGCAATAAAAGATATAAATGGTAAGTTTGGAAGAGAGGGTTGTTCATTTAGACAAACCTTACACTGTGAATTAGTTGATTTCAAGAGATTGCCCAGTCTTAGAGCTACTGAAGAGTACAAGATCCTTTCTGAAAGTTTAGGGAACAAAAATTATAAATGTGCTGACTTAAACTTATTTCAATGGTGTCAAGGAATCTACTACTCGAGAATATATGGAGATATTAACTACATATATTCTAGCAAATGATAGTTTTCTGAGATCTACTGGCAAAACACTGTCATGCTTTAATTTGTAAGCAGTGTTTACTCTTATGAAATAGGATATTAGAGGGTATATAATTCTCAGTTATGTGTTCTCATAGAAGTAGTCCCCTTTTTTATTTGATAATATATTCTAAAGTTTACACCTGTTTATATGTGTGCATGCATGCGTGTGTATAAGCAGAAAGGTCACGCCATGTTCTTTCTGGACAATGATATCATAATTTCAACAAGCCCCTATTAATGATTTCACTGAAATTGCACTTCAGGGCTCTACATGTAGAACTGATCATGAAAATTGAGCTCAAACACACTGATATAAGGTTATACTCTACGAAAATATCATATATATTTTAAATGTCACTAATTCATATCCCCTTCATTCTAAGCCATTATAAAACAGACAAAAGGATAAGTACATGCTAAAAGAAAAATACATGCATTAGCATTTATAACAGTAAGAAAAATCAATAAGTTTTTTTTTTAAATATGCCCCAAAATACCTCATGTATTTTTATCTTCCCCGGCCAGAGAAATTGTGTTAACAGCATGCTAGCAAGAATCATCCTAATTTTTGCAAACACGATTTTTGCTGCAGTGTAGGCAGGGCCTTAAATACATTTCTCACTACTGCATCTATTTTTAATTTCTAATTCAACATGGAATTCTTAATTCACTGTCTCTAAATTGCAGGCTATTTACAAAGGCTTAGGTGAAACACTAAGTTTTTACTGGATATTTTATTTTTAACTTTTCTCTTCCCTAGGAATAACACAAAATGGACCTCTTTTGGAAATGTGATAAGGATATATCTGGTGTATTTGTCTTCTGCAATATTCAAAATAGATCTCCTGCATCAGCAATGACAGTATTCTCTCAACCAGGCAAGTATCAGCCAAAGTACATTCTGAACATAAAGTACACAGGGTTAATCAACCTCAACATACGAAGATTAAGCTAAGTGAGGTGATTTCCAAACAACAACAAAAAATTCTTAATAGTGTTTAGATTAAAAAATATATATCTTGGTCTCTCTCTGCCTCTGTCTGGAAAGTTTGCATGTCTGGGTTTTGGATTTCTTGTTCTTGTTAAGATGATATGCATGACCACATGGTACTGTGTGGTACACTTTTACTTTTATCCATCATGTGACTTTGAACAACATGATTCTACCTTACAAGGTTCAAGTATCATCCATGGGACAAGGGTAAACTTTCTTATACACCATACAAAATGTGCATTTTCATTCCTCCCTATAGACAGGTATGGATTTTTAATGTTCTCCATTGCTCTCCTTGTATCCTCGGAATGACAAGGAAGCAGCATCCTATGAGGAGATTTCATAGTAAATGTTCCCTCACAAGCTTTATAGTGATCACTTCTGATTCATATAAGCCGTGAAACAACAAATAAATTGGTTAAATTTATTTTAATAAATGAGGTTTTGATATTTATTTTATCTTAAAAAGTGGCCATGTAAACCTAATCATGGGTGATAATAGCAAGAATAGTTATTACCTGGGGGCAAAGGCGGCTAGTTGCTGACCAGAAAGGAGCTGAGGGAGCTTCTCCTTACCTTGTTCAGGATGGTGGTTGCATGGGTGGAATCCTATGTACAATTCATCTAGCTATACACTCAGGGCTCATGCCCTTTATATATATATATTTATAGTATATATACTTGCTTGGTTGAGAGAACACTATCATTGCTGAGGCAGGAAATCTATTTTGAATATTGCAGAAGACAAATACACCAGATACATCCTTATCACATTTCCAAAAGAGGTACATTTTGTGTTATTCCTAGAGAAGAGAAAAGTTAAAAATAAAATACTCAGTAACAGCCTAGTGTTTTGCTTAAGCTTCTGTGTGTGTGCGTGTGTGTGTGTGTAAGCCATGATGTATGATAGTCAAAATTTAACCAAAAAAGCTTTAGGCTTTGGTGAGAATCAGACACAATTGTATTATAGGGACATAATATTCTGATTCAATAGTCAATTCTTATTCAATACCAATAAATAACACTTGACAGAAAGTCTATGTTATCAAACAATGGATCATGGAACACTACATCAAAAACTAATGATGTAATGTAGGTGATTAACATAACAATAAAAATTTTTAAAAAAGAAATTTATTAACCAATAGAAAGTAATATCTGTTAAAGTGAAATCAATTTTCTTTTTTTGTTCAACTCTCATTTTGGGGAAAATTAGACATTAATTCTATACAATATCACAGCTTACATTTCTTAGCCTCTTCCATAGCCTTTTCTACACCCACGTTGTCCACCCTCACTCTTCAGCAACAGAAAAGCTGTATTCTCTTTTCTTAGTAAGGGCAGCCGTTTGCCCATTCTTTAAAAAGGACAATGCTAGAGCTGGATCACAGTGCAAAACTTGTAGGACTCTAACTCCATTCTTTTCTGAGCTAGGAATATTAGGACAATCTAGGTTGTATGTATTTTAAGCATAGTAAATCAAAAGGTTTAGGGCTTAGAAAGAGCCCAAAAAGTTTTTGTTTTATTTTTGCTTTCCTGTTTTGTTTTGTTTTGTTTTGTTTTGTTTTGTTTTAAGGCAGAAAGTAAACTAAGCATCAACTAGGAAAAAAATTATCACCTATGGGAAATTTTTGGAAGTGTCTGGGAAAAAATCATCATAAATCTCCTTTAAGTATTTCTGGTTGCTTAAAAAAAATTCTCATAACCTCCTGTTTTGATTCATAGACCTTCTTCTTTTTTTCCACATGGATTTGGGGAATTTACAGTTTCTGAAATGTGTTGAGCACATTTTATGAATTGAATGATCTTTTACCACAAAACAAAATGAATCCTGCCATGCCAATGTCAACAATCTTCCCTGAAAGATTTAGAATCTTGATCACAGAGACAATAAAGCCTTTTTAAAAGGAATAACAAAAAACCAAAAACATGAGATTTTTAAAATTCATGATTCTAGGGAGAGGATAATGCTCCAAAGTTTTACACAATGGAGGGATGAGAGAGAAGCAAGCACTGAGAAAAAGCCCATGCTACTTTTTAATTATTGGCTATACCTTAGCACATTTAATTTTGCCTCTAAAAATTCGACTGAAGGAGAGCATTTCTTTAATTGCCTCCATCAAGAATAGTAAAAAGTGGTAATTTTTGGTCAGAAACCCCTGAATAAATTTGGTTATAGAAATTACGTTTAAGGGGCGCCTGGGTGGCTCAGTCGTTAAGCGTCTGCCTTCAGCTCAGGTCATGATTTCAGGGTCCTGGGATCGAGTCCCACATCGGGCTCCCTGCTCCGCAAGAGGCCTGCTTCTCCCTCTCCCACTCCCCCTGCTTGTGTTCCCTCTCTCGCTGTGTCTCTCTGTCAAATAAATAAATAAAATCTTTAAAAAAAAAAAAAAAAGAAGAAATTACGTTTAATCTCATCACTGGCATGTTCCTACTTGTTACAATTATAATTGGTGAGTTTTGAGTAGTTAGGTAACTGGTCAACCTCAAGGTCACCTCAGGAAAAATTGGTAGGAAAAAAATAAAGGTAAACCTAAGGATATCTAGGTCCATAATGATTTATAATAGTACACACAAGTACATTTGAAATGAATATGCCAATCTGCCATTTTAACTTCCTCAGTCCTAAAATGATTGCTGAAAAATAACCTCTGAGATCAGTTAAATGGTTGAGGTAAGGATGTTTCTCTGTAACAAATTACCTCCAAAACTCAGCTGCTTAAAACAACAATAAAAAAATTATTATCTCATACAGAGTCAGGAATTCAGGAATGGCTTAACTGGATGGTTCTGGCTCAGAGTCTCTCGTAAGGCTACAATAAGGTGTTGGCCAAGGCTGTGATCATCTGAAGGTTTGCTGGGCCTGGAGTATCTTTTTCAAAGATGGCTCACTGGCAAATTGGCAGTTTATTATTGGTGGGAAGCCTTAGTTCCTCCCCATATGGACCTCCACATACATAGGGTTGAATAAGTGTCCTCCTGACGTGGCTGCTGGCTTCCCTCCAAGCAAGTAATCCAACAGAAAGCAAAGTGGAAACAATGACTTTTATGATCTAGTCTCGAAAGTTGAAGTCTACCATTTGCACAATAAGCTATTGATTTTAGAGGTGCTATTCATTGTAGAAGTGGACTACAGAAGGACATGAATAACAGGAAGTGAGAATCACTGACACAAGGACCTGGTTACCCCAGGTCTCCCTGGCCCCCAGTGATTGATATCCCTCAAATAAGCAACATACATTGCCTCCTTCCCAAGGCCCCCAAAAGTCTCATCCTAGTACAGTGTTAGCTCAGAGTCCAGAATGTCATCTTACTAAGTCAAGTCCAGGTGCTGATGTAGCCTCACAGGTGTAGACCCTTGAGTACAGGCCACTGGGTACACTTTCTCCATGATTTGAAGGCCCAGAGACAAGCTATCTGCCCCTCCCCCCCAACACCTCGCAAACAATGGTAGAACAGACAAAGAACATTCCCCGTGGAAAAGGGGTAAAACAGGAAGCACAAAAGGGGTCGCTGGTCCATCATAGTTCTGAAAAGAGGATAGTATTGGACCCGGAAATTTCCATATGAATTCAAAATGTCCGTATACATTGAATACCTCATTATTTCTGCAATATCCTATTGGTTACAGAGGTTAGACCTATTTGGTGTGAGATGCTGGCTACTACCTCTGCAAATAGCAAAGCATAGGAAACTCTTAGGTTATGAAAGCTTCCCATTTTCAGTTGCATATGTTTTATGTTAAGGAGCTTATAGATTGTAAATAAGTAAACTAGTGTTGCTTGTGTACTACAGCATCTGTTAATGATACCTAGGAAGTAGTTTCGGAATACCAAAGGGAAGGATATCCAATGCTTAATAAATAGAATATATCCTTCATCCTATATGTGTAGTATACCATACACGGACTTGCTGTTCTGCTAGCTTTCTATCTATTGGCTGAGTAGCCTCTTGAGAGAAGTTCCTTTTTAATGCTAATTAGCCACCCTGGAAGAAAAAGTTCACAACTGTAATACAGCATGGCAAGTTGGTTAAGAGCATTGGCTTTGGCATCAGAAACTTGGAGTCACGGCCCTTCCAGTTACTAATTATGTGACCTTGAAAAGGTTATCTGTTACCTGAGCTTCTCACCTACCTAATGGGGACACTGAAAAAATTAAATGAGATAATGTATGTAACGCACTTAGTACTGTCTGGTCCAGGGTAAGCCCTCTAATTATTATTTTTATCATATAAAATTATGGAAATTATCTGTGTATTTCACTACTCTTTGGGTTAAAGTGTTTCTACTTGCAAAATTAAGGGGTTGGACTCAATTTCTCAGGTTCCTTGCAGCTTTATCAGCCTACAGTTTTTCCAGCTCAGTTGCCTACAGCAGCAGCTTTTTTTTTTTCTCATAATAATCACTTGCATTTACATAGTACTTTTAATTTCAAAATCTTTTCATATCTGTTATCTCTCTTGATTTTCATCATCACCCAGGGAGACAACTGGGCAGGGTAGGCAATATTATCCTCGTTTGACTGATGAAGGAAATGAGATACTGAGAGGTTGTAACTTGCCCGAGTTAGTCAGCTGCAAAGTCAAAACTACAGGAATCTGGGGCGCCGGGTTGGCTCAGTCGTTAAGCGTCTGCCTTCGGCTCAGGTCATGATCCCAGGGTCGTGGGATAGAGCCCCGCATCAGACTCCCTGCTCTGCAGAAGCCTGCTTCTCCCTCTCCACTCCCCCTGCTTGTGTTCCCTCTCTAGCTGTGTCTCTCTCTGTCAAATAAATAAAATCTTAAAAAAAAAAAAAACTACAGGAATCTGGCTCTTAGAGTTATCACCTTCCAGGTCTTTTCTCCAGGCAACATGGCCTATTTTAGTGTTTTAATCTACTTTAGTTCAACCCAGGAAACATGAAAAGCAGTTAAAAAGTGCCCAGAAAAGACCACAGACATTGAGTACACATAATATGGGTAGTTCCGATCAAAACCAGCCGGCGATAGGATGTGTGTTACATCTCATCTGTCCACACCAATCTGAGAAGGCCAGCTTACTATGCACCTTGACTCCCTCATGACACACTAGGATGCTGTAATATGTATGGATATGGTGCTGTCTTTTCCAGGAGCTGTGTGTAACTTTTTAACCACAGGATGTGAGTAATTACTCAGTTCATCAGCTTTCTTCCTTTGCTGTTGTTTCCAGTTTCAGCCAGAATTTTTACATTAAAGGGATTAGCTTCTTTACTATTTTAATCAGTAGCCCTATTTGAAAATCAATGACTAGAAAACTTGTCCATAGGAAATAAAGGGCATGTAGTTGGTGAGCCCAAATTGATAATTTAGGATTGGAATAGAGTGAAGGCTGAAGTAGATAAAGGAAAGGAGTTGGAGGAAATGTCAGCAGCCTCTCTTCTGTCATGCTCCTTCCCTGAAGTGGGACTCATGCTAATATACTTGGGGCATTGAGCCAAAACGTTGGTCAAATATTGACTTTTCATTGGCAAGACTATCTGGCCACACCCTCATTCAGAGTAACAAACCACTAGCATAGTAGGTGAAGCCCCATTACTCTGTGTTTCGTCAACGAATGTATTATTATTTTTTTAATAATATCAGAATGATAATATTCTGAACCAAAATATCATACCGGTTTTCACAGTATTTATTTGGCCTTCAATTCCTATGAACCAGACAGCTTCCTTTCTGATCTTAGAAATAGGGTAAAGAAGATTCCAGCTGAAATATCCTGCTAGCTAGGAGACAGTGTGCTCAATTCCAAAGGAAAATCTAAGAAACTTTAATCAAAAAGCTTTACCAAGTCACTTCAACCTTCTGAGTTTTCAGCTCCAGTCTGTGTGGAACTCTGGAGGCATTGTTTTAAAAAAATTATAGCTATGTTATGTATATTATATATGTTGATATTATATATAAATATCTTTTATGTAACTATCATGTAAATGTAATGTTTATTATATAATGTGTAAGTCATACATAAATATATCTATGTTTGTATAAGAACAATGAGATCTGCCAGCAACATAGCATTCTTTCAAGGATCCTGCAACAAGAAATGAAATGTTGTTGAAAGATGGAAAGTTTTTTAACAAGTTAGTGAAGTGTCTTGACTAAAAATTTATTTTAGGTAGTAAACTTCCTTTAAAACATTTATATCAAGTTAAATGCCTGTTTATAAGAAGCTGTTGACTGGGTTTTAATATCCCACTGGGAAGTTTGGGTGGAACAACTCTACCACACTTGCCTGTCCTTAAAGTCTTAAAATCAGTACTTCCTCAGGCCCAACTGAAATACTGTAAATTCATCCTGAACACCTCTAGATTTTTTTTCCCCTGAAGAAAAGTTTGGACTGTTTGGACACATGCAAAAATAGTGTTGTTGTTCTGTTAAGAAGGCATGGAACACTACATCAAAAACTAATGATGTAATGTATGGTGATTAACATAACATAATAAAATAAAATTAAAAAAAAAGAAGGCAGCTTTGGGGATGGCGAGATTTGCTCTCATCTTGTCAGTCCATGAGTGTTAGTCCATGATTTCGCAACCTTCTTTTTGACATGGTTCTCTATTAGTAAGTTCAGTGGGAGTATGCTGTAAACAGGTGCACAGTGTCTTCTGCCTCTTTGATAAGGAAAAACTACACACCTCAAAAAGAGTACCCACCAAATATTTTGGAGGCTTCCACCAAACCTCAACGACAAGGAAGTTACAAGAAGCAAGTTTCCAATTCTGCACCTGGGCTCTTTGCCTTGTCTGTATGTAAGCTTCTCACGGTTGCGGCTCAAATTGTTTTGACTTCCTTTTTAGTAGTTCCCATTGCATTGTCCTGGGGTCCACAAAACCTCAGTTTAATAAATGCTTGCAAAATTCAGTCAGTCCCTAGACTGATGAGAGAGGGAGCTGAGAGAGACCCGTAGGCCCAAATCACAATCCAGAAATAGAGAAAGCCTCCACACCAGACTAGCCTGTGTTTGCCCTGTGACATCATTGGTGAATTTTAGGAGACATAAAGCTGTAACATAGTTAAAAAGGAGCAGACCCTTTTATTTCAGTTTTACCCGACCTCTGTTTTCTCTGTGATTGAAGACAGCACTAAAGAGTTCTCTTCACTCTTTTTCTGTCTCATATATAATTTCCTGCTATTGCATGATAGCAAAGATATCTGCATTATTACAATTTAGCAAAGTTATTGAAATGTACTGGAAAGAATATGTTATGATAACTTTTGTTTCCTTTTTACATTTGAGACGCAAGTTATAAAATATAAATTATTTTCTTTTTGCCCAGCTTTTATTAGCTTCTCATATATTTTTCAGAATTATTTTTTCCCAAAAGAGAATAGCAAAGACGACAGTTTAAATGACAAGTATCTGTTTTTCACAATTGTGGTATATGGTCTTCTCTAGAGGCTATGAAATTTGAGAGAATTATTCTCTCAAATCTCTATCACCTCCTTATAAATAAATGACTGCCTAGACCAAGGACGGCTGAGTGTTTTCCATTTCCTGGGCATGTCAGCATATCATTCAGAAATGAATTTCCCTTTCAGCCAGTCAGCAAATGTGTAAAGAGTCTCTATACATAAACTATTTCCTAGGAAGTAAATGATTAGAACACTTTGCTCTTGACATTTTCTTAAAAATGTTACAGGTCAGTACTGGCCAACAAAATGAATGAAATTGGGGCAATTTTATAAGACACAGATGGAAGAGGTCTAAAATATTGTTATTGCTAATAAAAAGCATGTCTGGCAATAAACAAAATATGTCAGCAGAAGAGAATGCAATTTTGCATTGATGTTACCACATTGAATAGTTACAATATAGGGATGTTTCTGCAGAAGGATCTTGGGTACTTTCTTTCTGTTGAGGTCTGATTCTGCTGGGATTTGGAGTAAATGTAAATCCATACTGTAAATCATTTCCTGAGACCTCCTATTGGAGGCTTCTTCTTTATTTATTTGTTTGTTTGTTTGTTTTGCTTTGTTTTGTTGTAGGAAGTTTTGTATTATTTTTGGCATTAGGTATTTGCTTAGAATGTATTTCTTCATTAACTCCATAAATGAAATAATTACAGAAAATTGGTCAGAAGAAATTTTAGAAAAGAAAATATTGACTGAACTCACAGTCATGTAAAAGATACTATTTTCCAATTCCCTTAAAACTGACATCTGGTAACCACTGCATTTTAAACATATTGAAATGAAGTCCATCTTTACATGTTTCCAGATGCTTTTCTTCATATTCCTTTTAATGGGCAACACCAACCTACCAACTGTTGTACAGTAAGTGTTTGGAAACATATTTAATGTCTTTAGCAATATTGCTTTACAAAGGAAAATGGTGAATTTAGACAGTTGCATTTTTAACACCAATTTAATTAGTTTTGTCCTTTTCTGCCCCTTGTAAGATTAAAGGACATGTTCCATATAATCTACTTCCCCTCTCGAATCTTCCCAAATCCTCAGCTGGAGGATTTCTACCCATAGCATTTAAGGTAGAAAGACTAATAGGACAATGGAACCATCAGGTTGGTGGAGCCATTATGGGTCTAGGAAATATAATTATCCTAGTTACACCAGATCTTTGAAGTTTCCTTCATGAAGTGAGAAGCAAACCCAGAAAAATCTGTGCATGAAGCCATTCAGATTCAAAAGAGGCATATCTACCAGGAAAGTAACTTATTAGTTTAGAATAAAGGGCTAAAATGTTGAGTGTGCAATTAAAAAAAAAAAAAAAAAAGATTCTCTAAAACACAGCTCAGCTGACTGCCCCTCTCTTTTCTACTTCCGGCTATCAGGGACCCTCAGAGACCATCACTCCATCTTAGAAATTGCCTGGGACATGCTACCACATTATGGGCCTCAGGCTGTTTTTCCAAGATTCCAAGTGTAAACTTCTCTATTACTGGTGTCATTACTATACCAATCATTGCTCTTTCCAAAGACTGTCACAATTGGTTAGGATTCTGTTTTGAACCTCATTTTACATAGATTATATTCTTGGTTTTTTGTGGGTTTTTTTTTTCTTTTTTGTTTTGTTGTGTTTTGTTTGTTTTTTATTGTGATAGAGTTTTTTAATGGCAAGCACCTGGTCTTAAATGTAAAAATGAATTTTACACATGTATACGTGCATGTAACGCCTATCACCCAGATCAAGATACAGGACATATCCAGCCCTCGGAAAATTTCAAGCCTCTCTCGGGCAATCCCATTCCCAAAAGTGAACATCTATCCTGAACTCTATATCCATGATTGAGATGATCATGTTTTAGTTGATATGTCTTGATCTCATCTAGAAATGTGCTTTAACCTCATTTGAATCCCAATTTTAGCATAGAAAAAATTAATTTAGGGAAACTTTCCTGTAAAAGATAACCCTGACCAAACTATGTGGATTCTACCAAAGTAGAAAAAAATGAGTATGTTTAAAAATTGCCTTTCTGACTTTTTCATGCTGTATATCTCCCTGGTTTTAATTCCCATTTACCTGTATCCCCCCCACCTCCTTACCTTGTAGCTTTAATAAAATCTCAGAAGGGAAGAATTAGGCCTGCTGGGCAAATC
Source organism: Mirounga leonina (assembly GCF_011800145.1). Classification (NCBI taxonomy): domain Eukaryota; kingdom Metazoa; phylum Chordata; class Mammalia; order Carnivora; family Phocidae; genus Mirounga; species Mirounga leonina. The sequence goes on from NW_023270268.1 coordinate 47,237,402, forward strand.
TCGAGAGGGATGAAAATCAAGAGCAGTTGAGAGAAATGTGGGGAGAAGACTGTTTAGGAAAGTAACTGATGATAGATTAGGGAGGAAGAGGAGTTGAAGATCTACTGGAGAGATAAATGACTAAAAAGGAAGGATTTTTAGTAATTGGGGCAGTATTGTGGGCAGAATTTAATGATTCAAGGATCCACAGATCCTTAGAGCTCACCAGTCTCAACAAGCCAATTCATGCATTGGTCAACACCTGATTAATAAATGTTTATTGAGTGCTTCATAGGATTGGTTAAATGCTATGTATTTTATCAGTGTGAGGAGCCATTTAGCATCTTGTCTTCTCAGAACTGTCTTCCATGTTTGTTATCTAAGCAAGCTTTGCCTTTCAATCTGGAACATACTATTTGGAAGTACTACTAGAAACTGTTCTCTGGCTAACCGGCTAGCTGAAGCAGGATTGGTTAATGCCAATTGGTCTACTATGGACAAAGATATCCTAATAAGGAAGGTTTAGGGACCTTTCTTGTAAGCTAATAGAAAAATACAATGACTAGCATTTCAAAATAATGGCTTAAATGATTTTCATATTGCATATACATGGATTAGACTACTGCAACAGACGATTAGCACCTTTGTATAAACAGTTAAGGTAAAATACTTTGTAAATAAAAGCACAAAGTACATTTCTGGATCAGGCTTTCCTTCGTACTGCTTCTTCTTTACAGGTTTGACATTTCTCCTAAATTCTACTTTTTCAATAAAAAACCTGCCCCTAAATTAAAGCCAAATTAAAGCAGACTTGATCCTTTGTAATTGTTTTACACAGTAAAACTCTCTAGCTTCTGAATTTATTCTTGGGATGATCTAGAAATACTACAGGTCAAATTGATGCCATAAAGTGGAGGTAATATCTATATCTAGATTTTTTAATAAGCCATGAGTATCCCAAGCTAATCTTAATGAAGTAAGCGTTTGCAAGTAAATCAATCTGATAATTTCCTCTTTTTTAAATTAAAGCTAGTTTCAATGAACATCTTAAATAACTAGGTTTAACTTGGTTGAACAACTAGGTTGAATTAACATCTTCAAGAACAATCTGGAAGGAAAGAAAATGTCACAAAGGCTTACCATGGTCATCCAGAGCCTTTACATGTGTAGAAGGAGAAGAAATTATTCTATTTCTTTGACTTGGTGATTAATGTTTACATGCTCTGTTGAACTTGTAATTCTCTTCCAGTGGTTGCCTCTGTAATTACTGCCCAACCTGTAAATACCTGATGTTTATGAAAAGCACCCCCTCTCCATTTGCCATGGGATGAATCTGACTGCAGTAGTCTAACTTTCAACAATATTGTAAAGGGATTCTCTTGTATGATCACAGAAGTAACAGAAGAGTGGTGAGATCTGATACATCCTAGGTGGCAAAGAAATGGAAGTTAAAGTCATAAGCGAAAGAAAAAGCACAGAAGGTGCTAAAGGAGAGAGAGGAAATGTAAATAAAGCTAAGTCTTCTTAAAAGAAAAATCTTCTAGGGACAGATCCTAATGCAAACAGGAAGTGATTGGAGAAAGTCAGGATTAGACACCTTTGGAAAGAGCCTCAGGGGCTCTGAAATCTAACCCCAAAAGCCAGTGGGTGTGGGCATGTGAGCAGACCAGGTGATATCCAATCAAAGGCAGCTGTTGAAGGCCTTTCTTCCTTCCCTGAGCCAGTACATACTCATTGGGCACCTCTAGGGCTCTCCTGAGATCCCTTGAGGCAGTAGCTTTTCCTTTGTAAGTCCTACATTTGGTGCCAAAATATCCCCCCTCCCCCATTCCTGTGCTGATGGAGGGGCAAGTGAGGGAAGGGATGCATACACTTTGGTATAACCTTTTGATATCAAGTCATAACTTAGGAGAATTTTGCCCCAAGGATACAGTGTATGAAGCTCATTAAAGGAAAACACTTGCAAAGAGCTCAGGTGAAACTGCTCTGCCCACTCCCTGTGACACACAGTGTGGTGTGTGACAGAAACCCCCGGGTGCTTAGGGAAAGCATGACCAAGCATTACCAAGGCGGAAGCTGGCAGAGAGGAAAACCCCCAACGTGTTCTGTCAGGTCAGCAGTCAGTTTGGCTATAAACAAGTAAGATTGCGATGTTGTGAGGTAATCCTGGTCTGACTCAGTCCTCTATCAGAAACTCACAGGTCATTTTCATGAATCTTCCGTTGAGCAAATAAAACAGTTTCACAAAGATGCCGTATTTAAGTGTTATTATGTCTCTTCTCATCTAATCCTCTACTTACCCTCTCTTTTATTTACTTCTCTTGAAATGGATCCAGTCATAATACAAAGTGAAAGAAAACAAGGAGGGGAACGGTGACTCTCCCTCTGTTTCTGTCCCACTCATCTCTCTACCTAAGACCACCTTCTATAGGAGCAGCCGCGTGGGGACATCAGATAAGACAGAGTAGATAAAGCATTTTAATGCATTCAAAATCACTGCATTCAATTCCCTCAGTTTCTAGATGAGAAACGTGAAGGCCCAAAGAGGAAGAGTGACTTGCCTAAATGACACAGGAAATTGGTGGAAGATCCTGAATTAGAATTTCAGTCTTTTGATTCCCAATCTCAGTCTACAAGTTTTTAAAGCTGAAAGAGGTCTCGAAAATTATGGGGCACACGAGTTTTCAAATTCTACTAGTGTTTTATTCCAAGAAAGTCTTCTCTTAGAGTGTAAACTAGCTAAAGTGGCATTGCCCTTGCTCTCGAACCAGAGAGGAAGAGGCTGAAGTCCCTCCTCAGTCCCAAAGCTTCTCCCTTTGGAGGAGGCCATTGGAACACTGCTCCAGAATTACGTGAAAACCACCCATGTTTCCTGATGTTGTCATTTTACGGAAGGAGACTGCGGAGGCCTGCTAAGTTAGAGTGATAATGCTCACTCTCCAGGATATTCAAGTGGAAAAGTTAGAGCCCAGAGAGACAGCCTCTCAAGTTTTAAACAATTTAAAACTTCAGCATTGAAGGTGAGGTTTGTATTTCCTCGAGGTCAAAGAAAAAGGGGAAACATGATTCACACTGACCTCAAGGAGCAAAGGTACCAACTGCTCAAGGGGAAGTTACACAATGTTGCCAACCCTCCTTCCCTCCCAAAAATCAAACCCAGACTTCGCAGTACTGTGCATCTCACAAATTGTACACTTAGCTGAAGTGTAAACATCTGAAGTAAGGGTACAGAAATCACCTTACCCCTGATTGCACATACCTGTCTTTCTCAGGGGTTTTAGGTTATAAAATTCTAAGGCCATGGAATATGTATAAGCAAATCAAAGATTTTTCTCAGTGACCCATCATTCAAAGATGACTGGCCAGATTTCTTTTATGAAACTTGGAGAACATATTTGGGATAGTCTTGTTTCTATTATATGCATACATGAAATTCACTTTAGGGGTCCTAAGAATTATTCAAATTTATAGCCAGTCACCTTCTTGGAGAGGCCATTGGTGAACCTTCCCCCACTGCTTCCCCACTGAGCAGTAGAGATAGACATGCTCTTCGCATTAAAATGCTGCTATGCACAGACAAAACAATACATGGTTTTATGAATATGCAGCAAAGCTCAATAGAAGCTGCAGGGATATACTTTTATTAAACCATGGCTAATGAGTCACTTAACAGCACCAGGTAGACCAGCTAATATTCCATAACTTTAAGTGGATATAAATAAATTACTTAGGTTTATTAGGCTCTAGCCTTCCTTTAGCATGACCTGCTCCCCAACGCAGCTCCACATCAGAGTACAACCCATTAGCCAGATTTCACAGGAGCAGGATCAACTCCATATTCATGCCACTATTTAAGTGAGAGTATAGCTTTTTCTCTTCATGGAATTACTGCCCAAAATAGTTACTCCCAACTTTGATGCTGAGACTCTATTTTGTGATTCCTGAATAGCAAGGTTTCCTTGGCATCAAGTCACTCTACTCTCTAGACTCCATAGCTTAATAGAGGACAGGGCAGTGTGCAGCCTGAGTGTGAGTAGTGGAAAGGCACCTGGGCACACTCTCATTAGCATGTGGGACAGTCTATCCCTCACTTTAAGTTAGAAAAAAAGGGCTCTGGAAACTTAGATCTACATAGGAAATCTCTTGAATCTTAAGCCAGGTTAAAAGACACATATCTGTACTACTGATCCTAGCTAATTTCTAAGGTTAAATTCCTAATGGGTAAGAGCTCAAGACCTCTGGCATTGCTAGGAAACAGATCAGCTCCAAATAATAAAGAAGGTGTGGGAGTCAGGCCTCCAAGTGAGCAAAAGGTGACATCTCAGTGGATGAGAGGAAATCAGCTGTGGGTAGAGCTGGAAGGAAAGAGCCCAGGGCAGGAGAAATAGCAAATGAAAACCTGAGATCTCTACTTTTCTCTGGGAGCTTGCCTCTCATCCACAAGTGAAACCATGGTAGAATCATCCAACTTCTATATGGGCGTAGCATGTATCATACTATGGAAGCCATCCAGAAATTAGAGAACTCAAAATAAAACTTAATGTCCATAAATACTGCTGTTCCCATTCTATGAACATGTGTTTGTGTTGGTTTAAAATATTATAAATGGCTGCTCTTGATTATCAGGAGAAATGGGCCCCATCATTCTGCTTCACCTATATAGAGCAATATGGAAATAAGGCAAGATGCTTCATCCTGGAGGCTGTAGTCCCACTTATTTATTTTATAGTCATTCAACAAATATTTATTACACTTCTCTTAGTAAATCTACTTGCTTACTGAACCGGGTATAATGGAGACAGACAATGTCTCTGTCCTCATCAGGCTTATAAGTAAACAACTGAATTAATAAATAAAACATAATTACAGATTGACTAAGTACAGTGAAACAAGTTGGGTGTTATGTCAAGAGGTGACAAACTTCCTGTGAAGAGCCACACAGACTGTGGGTGGGCTATATGGCCTCTGTGGTATCTAGTCCACTCCATCCTTGCCGCCTAAACATAGCCATATACCATATATATATACATATATATATATATGTATATACACATATATATATGTATATATATGAACAGGTTGGCTGTGTTCCAATAAAACTTTATTTATCAATCCTAAAATGTGAATTTTTTGTAATTTCCATATATCATGAAATAGCATTTATTTATTTAAACTATTTTTTAAAAAGGTTAGCTTGGTGAGCTATACGAAATCAAGTGGAGGATCAGATTTGGCCTGTAGACATGCTTTGCTAAGGTCCGAATGTTTGTTTCCACCCAAAATTCATGTGTCGAGATCCTAATGTCCAACGTGATGGTATCAGGAAGTACGACCTTTAGGGGGTGCTTCGGTTATGAGGGTGGAGCCCTCAGGAATGGGCTTAGTGCACTTTTAAAGAGACCCTACGGAGCTCCCTAGCTGATGCTGCTGTGTAAGGACACTAAGAGAAATCAGAAGTCTGAAGCTCGCACCCCTGATCTTGGACTTCTAGGCTCCAGACGGTGAGAGAGAAATCTCTGTTGTTTATAAACCACCCAGTCTGTGGCATTTTGTTATAGCTGCCTAAATGAACTGACATGCCCTTTGCCTTAACCCCTGGCTACGTGACGCAGGGAGAAGGGATGCAGTTAACTTGGCTGGAGTTTGGTACGGCTTCTTTGAAAAGGTGACATCTCAGTAGATGAGAGGAAATCAGCTGCAGGTAGAGCTTGAAGGAGAGACCCCAAGGCAGGAGAAATAGCAAATGAAAAACCCCAAGCAGTGAAAGCCCAGAAACCCCATGTTGTACATTGGGGTTTGGTAAGGAATGAAACATTGAAGCCAAAAACCTTTAAAAATAGATGTCTTACTGCATTTGTGGATATTGATCTCCAGTCATTAGTTGATAAATGCTGTAAAAGGGATGGCATAAACGTGGCATAAATGATCCTTTAATGAAATTTCACATTCTTTGTTATCATCTCTGGGTTGATTGAATGATGGGTTGATTTTTTTTTCTTCTGTGTATGATTACTTGGCAGAGTAAAAGATGAATCATTTAAAATCTCTGTGTCAATTAAAGTGAATTATCCTGTAGAAATGGTAGACATTTTTCATTGAATGTTTTTACTGTATGTCTATGTCATTGAGTACGTAACCATACGTTTGCCGGCCAAATGTTATCATTCACTTGGGTAGGCTTTGTACAATGAGATTATGTGCAAAGATGAATAAAATATACTTAGTTGTATATCCATTCAGAAGTCTATTCATCAGTGTTCTACTTATATATAAAAGGCTTTTATGTTACCGCAGACTTGTAACCTGGCCATCTGGATAGTACGATTGGAGAACATCTATAAAAGTGAATGATGAAAAGAAATGTCCAAATACTGTTTTATATAGTGTTTTTTTCTGAATGCATACTTCATTTGTGATCTCAAAGCTGGCACAGAAAAAAAAAAAAAGAAATAGGAAAAATTACTTGCAGAGACACCTTATGTGGAAGAGAGATGATTATTTCTGTCTATATTTTAAATCCATGACAGAACTCCAAATCTTACCCAGATGCTGGTAAAGGGGAACATTTTCTTCATGTTAGAAATAATACCCAGAGAACACACCCATCTGTCTGTTGTAAGAAAATGTCCAAGTCACATGTTTATCAAGAGAACCCAAAGTGTTAGTGAGAGCTAAAATATGCCAAGAACAACAACAACAAATATCAAAGAAAATAGTGGGCAGTAGGGTTTTAAAATGTGTTTCTGGTAAAAATGGTATCTAGGGTGTCTGTTATATGCAAAATACCTCACGATATTAAATTTATGATGTTAAAACAGTGTTTAAAAAAAGGATGGCTAGGAGATTCCTCATCTCAGATGTGAAATAGAAAAATGTTGGATGATATCGTTAAACCACTTGGTGTCTATTTCAAATTTTAACCAGGTGAATAAACATATCTTAGTTCACAGATCTTTGACCTTTGTTAACCTGTATCACTGCATAGTTTAAGGATGTGGCATTGTGTAGGAATTCAAGTGTTTTAGGTTTTATAGTGGGTTATGACAATCTTTGGACATAATTTTAATTAAATTCAACAATCACTGACCTTACTCCTTATGGGGTCCTAAATATGAAGATGAACAAAACTGAAATATTTCCCCCAAGATTTCGTGTCCATCCAAAAAAACAATCTCAAAGAACTCAAACTTGAAGCAGGGAAGTTAAATGCTATAATAGAGGGGGAAAGTGTGAAGGGAGCAGAGGTAAGGAAATGGTTAATTCTGCAGGAAGAAACTGGGAACGTTTCATAGATGAGCTGGCATGTGAGCTAGGCCTGCAACAATGAGGATACAGGGGAAAGCATCCGGCCACAGACTTTCTCATCCATGGGAAACCATCTTACAGATTTTGGAGCAGGAAGTGCTCTGATCAGTTCTGATTTGTTTTTGTTTTTCACAGTTTTCTAAAAGTTGTAAAATGGAGTAAACTTACAGAAAAGTATGTACCTTATAAAGGTTGGATATCTGGCTTTTTCTGAAACGAATTCCTGTAGGAGTGACTCTCCTCCTACCAAGGGAAAAACAAAATAAAGCATTAGTGCAGAACCCCAGAACTTCCTGAGTCAGAGCTGGCTTCGTGGGGGTCCAACGTGAGTGAGCAATGGCACCAGGCCTGGCGCTGGGCGGGGTCCCTCTCTCGCCTTAGTGTTCTACTGCTGCATCTTAAAATTCTTAATAATTTTGAACAAGGGATCCTGCATTTGCACTTGATCCCCCAAATTATGCAGCCTTTCCTGTCCCCAACCCTCATTCTCTAACACATTCAAATGTGCAGTTTCCCTCCCGAGTGCTAACCATTATTTTTTATTTTCTTTATGTAGTTTATTCCCTAATTACACAGGAACAACCAAAATAGTTTAATTTTGTTTTTTATGTACATTATGTAAATAGAATTACACACTATGCATTTGGTTGTGTCTGGCTTTTTTCACTCAACATCTTGTGGGAAAGAATCATCATATTGTGATTCATTCCTTTTCTCAGTTACATTTGTGATGAGCTCCATCTACCAGATTACACAGGATTGATTGGTACGAAGGAAAGAACAAGACTGGGAGCAAAGGGACCAGGAAAAGAGAGGCTGGAGTTATTGAAAATTACAATGTGAGAGGCTGGGACCTATAAATAATACCACAGGAAAATCTCTGCTCTCTAGAAACCAGTATTTCAGAACCCTCAGACTTTTAGAAGTACTGCAGAGCAGAACAAACTTATTCCAAAACAACAGCAACAACAACAAAATCCTGTTTTGGGGCAAAGAAGCGGGCCCTGAGCATCTAGCAACAGATGACAGTTAAGTTTGTTCAACAAACCAAAAGTTATCCCCAGCATGCCATGTTAGCCAAGAGAGAAAAGTATTCTAATCGTATATACACACATTGATATATATACAATATATACATTTTTATATTGCTCACATACACTTCGTATGGTGCACATGAACTAAGGTATAGAGGTAGCATAGACAAGAAATAAGAAAGTAATTTTTTATGACCTGAGGCTGTGCGGCAAAGTTGGCTGCACCTGGGATCCTGGCGTCCGTGATTAGAAATGGATGGGACAGTGCCAAGGGGCGAGGACTAGAGACAAAGCCAAGTAAGACTGGACGACTCTGCAGAGTGGGTGGTGGGCAGTGGCTTTTACCATGTACTCCTTATATCCATGATTGGGGCTGCATTTTCTGGGTGATATTAAAATTACCAGAAGCCTGGGGCACCTGGGTGGCTCAGTGGTAAGCGTCTGCCTCTTGATTTCGGCTCAGGTCATGATCTCAGGGTCGTGAAATCCAGCCCTGCCTCGGGCTCTGTGCTTAGCACCAAGTCCGCTTGGGATTTTCTCTTTCTCCCTCTCTCTCTCCCCTCCCCCATCTGCCCCTCCCCCCCCAATGCCAGCACACACGCACGCACGCACGCACGCACATGCACTCTAAATAAATAAATAAAATCTTTAAAAAAATAAAATAACCAGAAGTCTTCTAGTAGAAGACAGGATCTATTTACAGCAATATTTTATTTAGTTGGTAGCCCCTGAAGATATATCAGACAGTACAGGTTAGCATTCTGGGAGAGACATTCATTATTAAATACACGTGACTTTTTTTTTTTTTTAAACACAAGTGACCTTAACTAACAAAACCATCCCCAGTGCAGTAGAATGCTAAGGCGACGCCGCGCAGCCAGCCGTGTTCCACAGCATGCATTCCACACTAGCACTAGGGAAAAGCAAAAGGCAGAAGCATTTTTAAAAACTGTGCTAATCTAAAATAAAAAGGTGAGTTTACCCTAAAAAGGGTAAACATGTGAAAATGATTACAAACAAATAATATTTGTCCAATTAATTTTTTCTATGTCCTTATTCTGTTGCAGGAACTGCACTGGGCAGTTTCACATAGGGTATGTATTGTCCTCATAACAACCATTTATATCCCCACTTTACAGATGATGACACTGAGGCTTGAAGAAGTTCAGTTAGTTACCTTTTGCTATACAACAGCTTACCCCAAATTTAACAACTTAAAATAAGGAATGTTTATTATCTCACAGTTTCTGAGGGTCAGGACTCTGGGAGCAGCTTAGCGGAATGGTTCTGGCTCAGGGTTCTTTCATGAGGCTGTAGTCAAGCTGTTGGCTGGAGTAGCAGTCATCTGAATGCTGGAGGATATTAACTTCCAAGTTCACTTTCTGGGTGACTGGCAGGCCTCAGTTACTCAGAGCAGTTGGAGTAAGGACCTCAGGTCCTAGTCACATGGGCCTCTCCACATGTTTGCCTGGATGTCCTGAAGACAAGGCAGCTGACTTCTACACTGAGAAATTCAAAAGAGAGAGAGCCCAAGGCAGAAGCAGCAGTCTTTTATAACATAATCTTAGAAGCGATACATCACCATTTTGTACTGTGGTCCATTGGTCAACGCTGAAACACTGTGGGAGGGGACTATTCAGGGGTATGAATGCCAGGAGGTGGGAACAGCGGGAGCCATCTTAGAGACTGGCTACCACAGAAGTTAAATAAGTCACCCAGTTTTACATCTAGGAAGTGACTGAGCCAAAATTTGAAAGTATGTCTGTCAGACTAAAATTCCTTTCTACTTTATAGGAGTTGCCGGACATCTAATTTTTTTTTTTAAGTTTTTTTTGTTTTGTTTTGTTTTTGTTTCTTTGGCAAGTTTTTGTATAAACCAAAGCTGGGCTACCCAAAACGTTGTATCATATACACAACCAGACTTGAAAACAAATAAGGATTTTTTAAATGTGATTTTTCAATGAACAGATAAGTGATTGTACTTACCTCTCATCCAATATTTATTGAACAAGCATGAAAAAATGATGTGCACATTCAATTGCATAAAAAATCCCGAGTTTCAGAAGACTGGTCTGATGTTTGTCATAAACATTGTAGGCTGACTTACCCAACACCATTCTTTATTTATTTCTCTCTTATCTTCCTTCACTGTAAAAGGTGGAAAAGTTAAATGGGAATTTTCCCAGGCTCCTTTGCAGCTAGAAGAGCATTCAGTGCAGCACTGCCCCAGGAAATTTAACTGAAGTCTCCTGGTGCTTTTGTTCCTTGATAAAGTGGAAGGTCCTCCTTGTGCATCCTTGGCCCCTCCCTCCCAGCCCCACCTTCTTCCTGCCACAAAAGCAGCCTTGATCACTGGGTCTCATTTCTCTTCACTGAGCTGTTGAACCACATCCAGAAGAACTCCAATTCCAGACTTCTTGTTATGTGAGAAATAAACTTTTGTTTGGCCTCCCCATCCCTTAGCTGGGTTTCCAGTTAAGTGCAGCCATAAGTATTTCTAATTCTTTCAGTGTGAGGCAACTTTAGAAGATGTTAAAAAAAGATCAGCAAATCCTAAGGGAAAGAGGGGGTGTTAGAAAAGTTTTGTGGCTTGTTAAGAAAACTTATTTCTAAACAGTTTGCCATGTAACCTAAATTCCTACATTATGCCAGCTGAGGGGTAAGATAGCCACAGTGATGTATCTTATAATTATTATTTTTCCTTAGATTCTAACAACAGCGTGGGAAGTTAATCTTTTGCAAATAGTGCTGGAACCTTCTAGGGGCGTCTCTCCTGCCCTTTCCCCGACCAGCCCTGACCAGCCTCCCTGACTGCTCTATGGGTTGGACCATTCCCTTTTCTCCTGTGTCAGCTCATTATATTGAGGTCTTCGCCGCAGCTGCCAATGCCCAAAGTGACAATTTTTCTGCTGCTATCCACTGAAGAGATATGTGCTGCTGTAGAGGTCCACCCCGGGACCCTCTGTAGTGGCTGCAGTTGCCAAAATACCACAGGCCCCAGCATCAAATGTTGCAGAAGCTGTGGGCCAAACGCTGCTGGCGTCTCAGTGGTTTAAAGACTGTGCTTCTCTATTGCACTTTTCTTTCTGTTAGGGAGTCTCGCCAGGGCAATCCCAAAGGGTAACCTGAGAGGTGAGCACTACATTGAACGGACATCTCTCTTTCTCTCTGATGATTTCTGCTGTCCTTGCATCACATTTATGAGCCTTGACAATCTCTTCTCTTACTTCTCCAGTGGTACCTTGGTCCCTTATAAAAGCGTGCATTCACTGGCCTGATTTACTGGCTGTGACCTTCCTCCCCTGGCTTGCCCACCTCTTAGAATGAAACCACCTTAGGCTCAAGCTGTAATTCTTGAAACATAAAGGTCATATAAAGTTGGCCTAATTTAACTTGTAGCTTTATACACTAATAAAAGTGTATCTGAATTAAACAGAATAAAAATAGACTATTTAGTATTTGGGAAATTACATGGCACAGTCTCAAAGCATCCTAGAGGTTATCTGTTGCCTACAGAGTACAAATAATGCTGGGAGAGTCAAAGATAGTCTCGCTTGTCCAACCCAACCTCTTCCCAGCATTTTAATTGACGTTTAACGAAGGATCTTCTCAGTACCATAGGCTTACCGAGGATAACAAAACTATTGTTTTTACAAAATTATTCAGCTTAGCCAGAGGAAATACAGTGGTGTCTGTGAATGTTATTTCTATCTTCCAGCCACCAAATATTAACTCGCTGGGTCACCCTATAGGAAACGTGTTATTCAAGATAGGAAATTTTACTACATATGAGGTTCAATGAGAAAGTAGATTTATCAGACATGTAATTTTCAGAAATTTCCATTCCATTATTACAATGAATATACAACTTTAAATGTTGCTTATGCCTGGTATTCTATTCAAACCAAACACTGAGAACAGTTGAGAGAAAATTTCAGCCTAAAACCATGTCAGCAAAAGTATCTTTTTTTTTCCTTTTTCCTGATAAAGAATTTACAGCCGTGAGAATAATTCAGTTCCCAAACACAGTAGGACACATGGAAAGAGTGAGGGGCAGATTTCTTATAAGCCCCAGGGAAAACTTAGGGCAAAAGAGATGGAAGCCTGGGTGCAAAGTGACAAAGAAAGCACAAATGTGTTAATGATGCAGAAGTCACAGCGAGGCTTTGAATGGTGCTGACACATCAAAGGGCACTGTGTGCCACAAAGAGGAAGATCATTTCTGGAGAAGGACAAAACCATTTGGGAGAATGCAGCTGAAGCCCTTGATTCACTCGTTAATTGTGCAGACAGGCTGCTGTGTTTTGCTGCCCAGAGGTCACGAACCTGAACATGCTTCATCCCACCTTCTGGACAAACAGGCAAACAACCCCAAACCAGGCTGTGCTCAGGGACTTTGTTGAGAAAGCAACTTCCTGGGCAACTTTAGCATACGAGAGACAAATATTCCCATCAAAACCCATTAAATAAAAGGGGAAAATTCTTTGATAAATAAGTACTTAAGATATTTGTCTTATTTGACTTTTTATTTCTTGGCTATAGAATACGTGAAGCCCTACACTGAGCTGGAAGTTAAAATAGCCACAAGAAAACCAGAACTAGTTTTCTACATTTTAAATAATTCTATAATAAAAGACATAAAATAGAAAACTATAAATATATAAATAAAAGACAATAAAATAAAAATAAAAGACAATAAAATAGAAAACTAAAAAAAAGTTAGGGTTTTTTTGGGGGGGGTCATTTGTTATTTTCATTTTATTCTCCTTTTTTATACATTCCAAATTCCTTACAGTAACCATATACTACTTCTCTAATGAAAATAATATAACTCTTTTTCTTATTGTGATAGAACCCCCTACACAAGTACATTTTCTAGACAAATACTCCACTACTCAAAATGACTCATTTTCTGAGCTTAAGTACTCAAGGTTTTATTTTAATTTAGCATGCAATAGAAAGAAAAACTCAAGAGACTGCATACGTAAGACAGTTTTATTGAGTTCATTTAATTTCCCATTAGTAATGAAACTTTTCTTCACATAAGTCAGTGGTTTGTGTGTGTATTTTCACAAAGGTTGGCATATGGGAGATAAGCAGTTAATTTTGTAATTATTTATTTGTGTTGATACAAAGCCCTCAGGAATTTTAATAGAATATGACCAGAAGAGTTATCAAGATCCTTCCTAAAAAAAAAAAAAAAAAAAGGAAGTTGAATTGGCATCTTCACAGATTCACGTAAACCAAATTTAGCACCTTTAGCAACTTCATGTTGCGAACCACACAGTCACTGTTAAAAACAGTTTCATTTCTACTCTGATTCCCAAGCCCACACCTGACCTCCTTCTTTCAGCAGATGCCTTGCCATTTCTGTTTATGGAGAGATGTTTGCTTGTTGCTTGAACTTCCTCAACGTCTCACCCTCTCAGCTCCAGTTCAGGTCTCTTGGCTTTTCTTGACTGTTGAAGAGAAAGGATGTGTTTTCGGCATTCCTACTCGAGGCCTCAGACTCCTCCTCTGTTCTCTCCTCAAAACTTCCATTCAGCGGACATCCTATTGCTTGGATTTCCATCTCTCCATCTTTACTGATGCCCTCCTTTCAAATGAAAAACAGAGCAAAATGGGACCATAAAAAATGAAACCTTAAAAAAGCTCAAAGGAAACACTAGTTAAAATGTTTACCTAGAGGTGCATCGGCTAAAACTACAAACATGATGAAATAAACCTCTACTTTCTATAAATGTAGAGGACAGGTAGGTACTTATGTTCTTAAGGACTTAGAAGATTCATAGTCTAAGAAACCATCCAGCTGTTTGAAGGCCCAACTTCAGCATCACAGAAGCTCAGCAGTCCCACTGTGGGAGCAAAGGCCAAGGGATGGTACCCTTGTTTATGCAACATACATTGTCAATGGTTAAGCAGTCCTTACCCGGTAACTTTTACATTAGATTGTTTTCAAAAAATGCCTTTTCGTGTTATGTGCAACATTAAGTCATCTTCAAAGGAAGGGTTTATCCATTGGACACGTGGGTATCTTTCTTCAAGACCACACTGATTTTGTGCTTTCACCCAAATAAAAGTAGACTCTGCTCTTTTTTTTTTTTTTTTTTTTTTGTGAGAGAGAGAATGAGAGAGAGCACGAGAGGGAGGAGGGTCAGAGGGAGAAGCAGACTCCCTGCCGAGCAGGGAGCCCGATGCGGGACTCGATCCAGGGACTCCAGGATCATGACCTGAGCCGGAGGCAGTCGCTCAACCGACTGAGCCACCCAGGCGCCCTAGACTCTGCTCATCTTAAAAGTCATTTGTATGACTCAGGGAGACTGAAACATTAGTATACATTTTCCTAAGAATCCAGGAAGTGTTCTCTCTCACCAAGGATTAATATAATCTTCTACTACAAGCGGAGTTTGGAAAAGGAATAAAATGCGATTCACACGTTCACCAATAAATGCTGCCGGAGGGCCTCCCGTGTAGGCACCCTGCTAGGTGTACAGGGACAGAGGTGTCTCCAAAGACAAACCAGATATGGACTCGCCCTCAAGGCATTCACACGGTGCTGGGCGACAAGACACAGACATGTAAATAATTATGGTACGGGATAGATAATGATTCACGCCGTAAGTGAGGCAAAGACACCTAACAGATTTCACGGGAGGAAGCGACCAACCTTAAAAATCTGTGCATCAGCAATTTCCTTACTTCATTTTCAGTCCAAAAGCCCTAGTGCAAATCTTTCTGTGGGAGACCATCTGAAGGTAGTAAAAGTTACTACTGAAGAATCCCTAATAGAAAGTATTCAAACTGGGCGCTTGGGTGGCTCAGTCGTTAAGCGTCTGCCTTCAGCTCAGGTCATGATCTCAGTGTCCTGGGATCGAGCCCCGCATCGGGCTCCCTGCTCCGCGGGAAGCCTGCTTCTCCCTCTCCCACTCCCCATGCTCGTGTTCCCTCTCTCACTGTCTCTCTCTCTCTAATAAATAAATAAAATCTTAAAAAAAAAAAAAAAGTATTCAAACTGTGGCATCTTTCTGGTACTCGTACCAAGGTTCAATAATACCCACCCACATGACCACCTGAAGTCCTGAGGGTGGTATCTTCTAGATGGCTGGGTCAGGGTAGTAATTGCCATGCGTTTATGGGGCACTGCAGCTTTAAAAGCATGTTCCCATCCATTATCTATTAATTATTATCCCCAAGGACAAGCTGGCACCATGTAAAGTGCTGCTAGGATACCAGGGTTCTAATTCTGCTCAGTTCTCTCTGATGCAAAATGAGGGGTTTGGTCACTAGACTCTCTCCAAGGTTCTGCATGTAGCTAAGTGGGTAGGGCAAATTTTATTATCACCATTTTATAGACCAGGAAACTAAAGTGAGGAGAGCTCAAGGGACCTGCTGATAATAACTGATACCCGGTTCTTGAGATTAGACACCAGACCTGAAAAGGACAAAGTATTTTGTACTATGTCATACTGAGAACCACACCCAGTATTTGTGGGCAAGAGGACAAAGAGAGTCCCACATAGCAGTAATCTAAGTATTTAAGTTATAAATCAAGATAACGAACTGTTAACAAAATATAATTGATCTCTCCTCCCACCCTGACAAATACCTCTTTACAAGAACCTGGATGGTGAGGTGTGAATCATGAATTCCTGGACTCTTCTAAGGAGGAGGCTGGAAAGGGGCAGGGAAGGGAAACCTGACTCCACTGAGCCCTCTTCCAGCACCTAGTAGGGGCCCAAAGTGCCTGGGAGTGCACACCTCAGCCCTCAAGTCCAAGCACTGCCCACACTCCAACAAAGAGCCATTCCTGGACCCAAGACTGAGTTCAAAGGTCCCATCAAGTCCTGGAGGAGGGTTGGTACTCTTTGGGCAGAGGATTCCAGAATTCCGACTCCCTGCAGCATCCTCTAGAAGAGGGTTCGGGTTCCTTGACCCCATGGGAGGGGGGGCATTACAAGAGAAGAACCACAGGGGAGAGGTCCCTCTTGCTTGGGTTTAAGAGACAGTCTGATCACACTACCTGAAGACTGAACCTAAGAAAGAGTAAAATCCGGGAACTGTCTTGTGAGAAGGTAGTATGGCTTAGTAGTTACAAACCAGGTTCTGCAGCTAAACACCTGGGTTGGGATCCTACCTTGGCCCCTCACTGGCTGTGAAATCACAAGCAAGTTACCCAGTATCTTCTAGGAACTCAGTTTCTTCATCTTTAAAATAGATATAATAATTATTATGTGGAGTATATGAGACATGTAAAACGTTTGCCAGACATTAAATGCTGGGTAAATAAATGTTGTGGGGGTTCTCTTCAGCTGCGTTAGGTGAATATGCCTTTGAGAGGTTTTTCTGGAGAATTATATAAGCATAGTTATATCCAGGTTCTCTGATAGTCAAGGTTAAACGGTTCTCTCCACTAAAATGGTGGGGCAGGGGGCAGGGGTGGGCACCACCTACCCCACCCAAGGCGGTGGCTGCCGCCCACGTCCCGCCAGGTCGGGTGGCGGGGGACTTCACGCTGCAGATTCTGAGCTACAGCCAGGGACTCGCAAACGTGGCCGTGAGTCACGGCGGGACTAAGGAACTGAAACCAAACGTTAGCACACAGCCTGGTTCGTCTGTCTGATGCGCAAGGGGAGTGGGAAGTAGCATCGGATAAAAAAAAGGCAAGACTCAGAGCCTGGGTTGACGCAGCTCAGTCCCCTCCTACCCGCTTCACTTTAGGGCTCACGCAAACTTCGCTGAGTCTTCTGACAGGTCTTGACATCTCTCCTCCGCTAGGAAGGAGAGAGACTCAGAGCAAGTCGAGGCATCTCCCTCGCACCTCCCGTGAGTGCGAGCCCAGCCAAAATTGCAGACCGCCCGCCCAAAACGAAGGCGTTTTATAAGGGCAAGCCTGGGCATTCCCCCACCCCTCCGAGTGACACGAACTCAAAGTGGCCCATTTCCACACCCTAGTCCCCCACTTCCCTCCCTGCAAAACACTTGGCAACTTTGCTGTTGCTTGTGGACCAAGAACTGTAACTAGACCTTTCTGCTCCCTTTAAGGGACAGTCGTGACTGGGCACTGCGAAGTCATACTCTCTCGAAAACACCAACAAAGAACTATATTTAGCTCTGAGCTCTCCGCCTAAATTCCTCTTATTTTTTCACTCGGAGCTTCAAAACGACTAGGTTGGGGAAGTGGGAGGAAGGGGGCGGGGGAGCAGCAGAGAAAGAACAGCTGTGCCTCCGCCTCCCAACTCAATCTCTATAAATAACCAATCGTGAGCCGAGGCTACTTTTTAGCCAATGAAGCAACCCAAACTGGTAAAACCTTGGCGGTAGCCAATGGAACAACAGTTAGGGGTGTGAGATTTGCGCCCCGGAACCAATGGGCCCCGAGTCTGGGAGAGGTAATTTGAGCTGGAGTGTGGGTGTGTGGTGCAAAAGCTTCCTATTTCTAAGCCCGAAAACCTGTTCTGCCCACTGAGCATGCCCTGACTAGCTGCAGGCGCCACCACGACTTTTGGATTGGGTTTTCGTCCGACCTCCGGGTTTCCGCCCCAGCCGAGTGGGGACGTGGGTGGGACGCGCCAAGTCTCAGCCCCTGAGAGCTCCGGTCCCGAGAGGCAACCCCTTCCCCTGTCGGGACAGGATTTCAAGCCCAGAGTTCCCGTTTTCTTTGTCGAGGAGATGAACTGCAGGAGGAGTGGCCAGAGAAGGCCGAGTGGTGTTTCCGAGGCGAAGGGTTTAGAAAAAGCTGCACCGTGGGTGGGCAAAGATGCTCCACCCGCTGCTCTCGCACTCAGATGCCCTTTGCGTCTCCGGCCCTGAGACGGCGCACACTCGCTGCGGGCTCGGAGAGTGGAGTCCACGAGCTTTTGATACCCGGAGTCCGCAAGAGCACAGCCCAACCCTTCACGGGAGCGGCCCACCGCGCCCACGCGCTTCTCGCAGAGCCACCGCCCTTATGCACGCACCCGTTCTCCCACACCTCCATCCTCTCACCTGAGCTTTCCCAGCACCCCTCAAACACCTACACACTCCCACACGTTTCTCATCCGGCTCCTGGACCAGAGCCTCTCGCAAGCCGCTCCACCAAACTCAAATCGTTAGCCCCACCCTCAGCCCCGCCCCCGCCCGGCCCCCCGGAAAACCAGGAGCGGCGGATCAGCCGGGCGCGGCCGTCGGCTCACTGGGCATGCTCGCCTGGGCGGGGAGGGCCGGGCTGCGCGCGGCGAGTAGGAAGCCCTCGCCCCGCGGAGGCTGCGGGAGAGAGAGCGCGATGGGCCGCGGCGGTGGGCGCACGCTCTACGGGGACTCATGCCACGCGCGTTCCGGCCCGGCGCGCAATTAGCAGCCACCTCCGCAGCCCACCGCCACCACCTTTTCGCCCTCCCGGGCGGCCGCAACGAAAAGCTGCAGCCGTCGCCTCGCACAGGCTGCCGGCATTGTCCTCCAGGTCCGCCGCCAAGGCTACCGCTGCCGCCGCGGGTTGCTGCGGGGCCCCGGACCCGCGCCCCAGGGACGCGCCGCCGCCTTCGCCAGCCCGGCCCCCGGCCCCCGGCCCCCGTTTGGTGATTTCTGAGCCCTGCGTTCCCTAGCCACTCTCTCCTAGGTTTTCCCTGCAAGGCTGAGGAAAAGGAGACTTCGTCCAGCCGCCAAGCCTAGGCTTCCTCCGGCGCGCAGCCCCGACGGGGCCGCGGCAGGCGCGGCGAGAGCGCCGACGGAGCCATGAGAGAGTACAAAGTGGTGGTGCTGGGCTCGGGCGGCGTGGGCAAGTCCGCGCTCACCGTGCAGTTTGTGACGGGCTCCTTCATCGAGAAGTACGACCCCACCATCGAGGACTTCTACCGCAAGGAGATTGAGGTGGACTCGTCGCCGTCGGTGCTGGAGATCCTGGACACGGCGGGCACCGAGCAGTTCGCGTCCATGCGGGACCTGTACATCAAGAACGGCCAGGGCTTCATCCTCGTCTATAGCCTCGTCAACCAGCAGAGCTTCCAGGACATCAAGCCCATGCGGGACCAGATCATCCGCGTGAAGCGGTACGAGCGTGTACCCATGATCCTGGTGGGTAACAAGGTGGACCTGGAGGGCGAGCGAGAGGTCTCGTACGGCGAGGGCAAGGCCCTGGCCGAGGAGTGGAGCTGCCCCTTCATGGAGACGTCGGCCAAAAACAAAGCCTCGGTGGACGAGCTGTTCGCAGAGATCGTGCGGCAGATGAACTACGCGGCGCAGCCCAACGGGGACGAGGGCTGCTGCTCGGCCTGCGTGATCCTCTGAGGCGCCCGCGGCTGCCGCGCGCCGGCCGCGCTCTGCGCACAAAAGCCAAACGCACCCGACTCTCGCAATGTGATTTTTCTTTTTGCTTTGAGATTGGAGACGACTTTGCATTGGCCGGGGTGTCCCGGGAGCCCGGCTGGCCTCTGCGGCCGGCGCCCCCTGCTTCCGCCCCGTGTCCGAAGGGGTTCCCCCGTCCTCACCATCCGAGACCCGGTGGAAATGTGGCTCTTGGAAGCATGTACGTTTCTCATTGATTTTGGTTGACGCGTATTTCCCCGTTTAAATAGCCGTTAGGGCGCTGTATTGGCAGCTTGACACCAGCAAGCGAAAGTTTCAGCCTGGAAAAAAAAAAAAAAAAGTGGGGTGGGGAGGAAGAGTACGGGGAGAAGGTGGAAAGGGAGGGGGGATTTTTTTTTTTTTTTTTTTTTTCCCCCAACAACCCTTTTCTAGTTCCAAGTTTTAAATACATGGAAGGAAGTCCGGGAGAACCAAATGAAGGAGCAGGAGGAAGGGAAGAAACTTTTGTTTTTTCCTTGTTTTCCAGGAGTAGCTGGAAATTAAGATCGGGTTCCTTTTCTGCCAGCTTGGAAGGGCAACCGTGTGACTGATTGTGATTCTAAGGATGTCTATGCAAAGTTGGATTCTTATTACAGTGTATCCAATCTGAAGTATGCACATCTGAACTGGGACTGTAAACACTGATGCCAATACAGTGTGGGGTGCCAGAAAGTGTCTGCTGATATTTGTGGGAAAAAAAAAAAAATCTATTTTGTTTACCTACTGTATCAAAGGGGAGTCTGGGGGAGAACGGTAGTATTTTTTTTTTTATCAGCTGTGAAAAAAAATGTTACAGATCTGCACATTTTTGTGTGTACTGTTGTGTGCGTGTGTGTGTTTTTTGTTGTTTTTTTTTTTAGTTTAGCTTTTTGTTCTTTTTGGTTGGCAGTGACACGTTTTGATGACTAGCTCTTTAAAATACAGTACAAAGACTTCAAAAATGTGATTCAGGGCCCCCAGCACCCCTGTGTCTGCAGAGTGCCTTCAAAACTCAGCTGTTCCAGCCGGTGCCAACCTGTGAACTTCCCACCATATCCCAGAATCTGCTCTTCCCCAAACCACTTCCTAGTTTCCTTTCTGTAATCTTCCTGAAGGAGCCAGGACAATAGGGCCTGTTGTTTGGTGAATTTCTTTATTATTTCCAGCCTTTAAAGTGTAATTTCCATGTCTTGCAATGTTTTTTGTTTTTTGTTTTTTTTTTTCCCTTCTTTCTTTCTTATTTTGCTTCATTGTGTTCAAATGTTCAGGTATTTAGCTCCCCTTTTATATTATTTTTAAAAAATTTTTTGGTTATCTGTTCTAGGGTGTTCCTCCAGAAGCAAAGAGCAAAATTTTACTGTTGTGATGTACCAAGAGAATTCTAACTAATTGTAATTTTTAATTCCAGATACGCGTTTAATCATTGTCTCTTCATTTTAAGACTTTTAATACAAATGTCATTTTTAAAGAAACAAACCCAAAACTATTGTTTGTGTTTCTGTGTTTCATATTCAGTGATTTAATATAGGATCATGGCTGAAGTGGATAGGGGCAGGTGCATGATGCCCCCAACAGAAATACCTCAGTGACAAGTTGGGTGACATTACTTCCAACTCCTTAAATATGGGAGAAAATCATAAAGGTCTAGGCAGCCCTGGGGGTATGGCCATTATCATTTGACTACAAGATAGGCAGGATATTGAATCTGTTCTGCTAACAGGGAGGGGTTTACTTCACTGTGGGTAGAGAAGGGGAGAAACCAACTGCTAATACTGCCTTCGATTTGGTAAAGTCACTCATCACCTGACCAGGCAGGGCAGTGCTTTTAACTTTTCTTTCTTTTCTTTATCTTTCTTTCCTCTTTTTTTTTTTTTTCCAGTGTTTTGTTTTGTTTAATTACATCACATAACAAGTCAAAAACATGTTTGAGGAAGGTCATTTCCAACCCTGAAGTTACACCTAGTAGTGTTTTCTGCAGTACATTTGTATGGGTGGCACACAGTATCTTAGTACTTGAGGTTTTGATTTAAAAATAGGTCATTATATTAAAAAGAGAAAGAAAAAACTAAGATAAATTCTTTACTCCCATTAAACGGCAATTTGTGGACCATTTTGACCTCATGAAATTTTCCTTCTAACCGTAGGAGGCAGTGTGAGCTTTTTACTCTATTTTATTTCAGTTAAGGGCCACTTTACTAATATAACCTCTGTAGAATAAAATAAAGTATATGACTATACATCAAGAGCACATGATACACCTTAGCTGTGTGAAGTGTAGGTGAAGTCGTCTGTTGGGGAAGCCAAAAGAAGTTACAGGCCACAGGCATTTTTAAAGCTATTAACATCTTGCCTTAAAATGTTCTGTCCTTTGCCCAGGTGACCTGTCACTCTTCCAGCATGGAGGAGGAATAGAGAATAGGCCTGTGAGGTCCAATGGCCATTTTTTTCATTCTTGATCTCACATAAGTTTAGAATCACTCAGTTGAAAGGCAGTATGTATATGATAAATACAGAAATTAAGAGAAACAAATTCATGTCTTTGCAAATGTTAAGTCTTGCATTTGAGTAAATTTTAGTTCTTCAGTAGATGTAAAGTGTTGAAAATTCCGAAGACCTATACCAAGTGCTATGTGAAGGATTTTTTAAAAAAGACATTTGGTGACTGTTTCTTACAGCTTTGGTTCTTGTTTGTTTGTTTGTTTCTTTAGAAACCTTTGACATAAAGCGCTGCCAAATATCTAACTAACTTAAGACGTATATACTCCTGAAAGGAGTTTGAAAATGTTTGAAAACGGCAAATTGGAAATGAACTAGGTTGCTAGATGCATTAATCATCTTCACACAGGATTTAGTCACTTGCATGACTAAATACTTTATAGGTCTGAGATGCCAGGGCAGAAGATTTTAATATGCTTCTACTGAGGACTGTAAAATAAATGCTTTCTGGATTCTCAATGAAAGCAATTCTGTGTGTGTGCCTGGAGCAGAAATGTAGTAGTTCTGGGTTTTGTAGGTTTCTCCATTATTTTCTTGACAAAATTGAGGGACATTGAGGGCATTGTTTTAAAGAATATGTCAGCTTATTTGGCTAGTAAGAGCCCCTTTTAGTAGTATGGTGTGAAAAGATAGGAGCGTTTGTCTCCATGAAAAAGTTGGGTTGACGTGAGAGTGTTAAAGGAAGCGTGGGAGTTTGCTGTAAGGCAATCACCTGCCCCAACAGAAACTGGGTGGGAGAGGAAACTTTATCTTGGAGAGCAAAAGTTAACTTTTAAATTTGACCCCTGCTGTTTTTTTTAACAGCTTTTCCTTTTGGTCCCTGTCATCCAAGCTTTGTGTCATTTCAAAGGATTATTTTTGTCCTCCTTTGGTAAGAACCTCAGAAAAATGGAAGGTATCATCATCGGAAGTCTAACAATGTCATGTTTGGGATTTATGGCTTAAGTAAAACAATTTCTGGGTTGTTAACTATAGAAATAGACTTCACCGAATCACATGTTAGGATCCTATCTGTTTGGGGTTACTTTAAAAGTATGAGGCTTTGTGCTTCCTGACTAGTTAACCTTTTCTGCAGGAGGGGATCCTAAAATGCCTCATTTCTTTGGTCTGTTCTGGGAGTTTCATAAATGTTTTCTCCAGCATGTAATTGCACCTTTTGAGTCAAAGTCCAGTATTTCTCACAGGTAGGGTGGGAAAGTGAGAGAACACTGCTCGTAGCAGCTGACCTTGAGAAATAGATGCAAAATGTCACAAAAAGTATATATTTAGTTTTCACAACAGCTGGAATAAGGCACCTACTTATAAAGGAAGCAAAGATTTAATTCAGAGATCACCAGTGTTAGTTAAAGTGATCTCTAATATTTGTCACACTGTCCACTTAATCGGGAAAAGCTTGCTAATATAAATGTCCTTGTGAAAATGCAGCAAATTTCTAAATACTACTAATAGAACGTGGTATTTTTTATTATGAGATTTTACTCAGATTACTAGGAATAATTGAGTGCATTTGATTGAATGTGGTTCTAGTTCCAGAAGATCTATTTGATTTAATAACAATGGATTTTGATGGTTTGAGAAGGCTTTAGGATTATGTAGCGAGAGGTTTTTAAACTTGTCTACATATCAAAATCACCTGGAAGTTAAAACAGGTATTGCTGGGCCTTCTAGTTTCTTATTTAGTATGTCTCAGTATGAGCTCATAATTTTTATTTCTGACAAGTTTCCAGGTGACATTGGTACTGCTGTAGTAGGGACCACACTTTGCAAACCAGTAGAATAGTCCAAACTCCAAATAAGTACTATGTCAAGAGCCACCTAGATATTTAGGGACACAGGCCTGTGTCACACATTTTAGAGTGCTACCTATCACAAAGTCATAAAGTAATCTTGATTGAAATTTATAGCTGAAGAAGGCACAGACCATTTACAATCAGACGGTTAAACTGTGGAGCGTGGACCAGTATAGACACATTGCCGGTAGAGTGTTTAACCGTTTTCACATTATTATGTGAACAGTTTGGCTATGGTTTCCAGTGTTAACTTCAGAAGTTGACTAAAATGAGAAGAATAGGATCATGGCCTAAATAATAAGAATCAACATTTCTTCCCCTCAAAAATTTTGAAAAGAATGTCTTAGTATTTGTCTTTTCTTTGTTGCAAGATTAAAAAGCAAGGATTTTAACTTTCCACGTATCCCAGCAAGGATTCTAAAAAAACACAAAACAAAACAAACTAGAGAATTTTAAGTCTTCAGGTCATGGTAAGCACATGCATGTGTCATGTGTGTGTGTATGAATACACACACTCAGTTTCTTAGCTGGACTTCCCAGGAATCTGGTCATGGGACAGTGCATACCATAAACCTGCCACACATCTTGTTTTCTTACGCATTCTAATCTTTTGGAAGAATGAGTATTAATCTGTTTTGTAAATTAGAGGGTGCAGCTCTTTGTAGTCTTCCTTTGGTTTTAAGCAGAAATCTTTGAGGAAAGGTTTTCTTAGAAGAGAAATTATGTGCTTTTTTTGTCCAACTGACTGAACAACATTTTTTAAATGAATTATCTGACAAAATTATGTGTGGTTAAGTTTATCAGAGGTTTGAATATGTTTGGTTGGCTTATTTGTGGTAATTGTGCAATGTAACAAACACACTGTTTTTTCAATAGAAAAGAGAAAGATTATTGATGCCTTTAGGATACAGGTGCCGAAAAATAGCCCGAGATTATTTCTTGACTGTTAAGAATATGTTTGCAGTGGAAGTCCATAAACGTAGCTGAAATTGATTTATTCAGTATTCAATAAGCATTTGTTGAGCACATACTATTAGCTGTGGTATAAGGACTAATGCTTAAATAGGAGGAAGCCAGGCAAAGGAGCAACAATATTGTCCTTTTATCACTCTAAGCTGTGAAAATAGCATATATTAAACAAAAGGAGTATATGGAAAAGTGCAGCTGCATGTGCCATCAATTATAATACAATACTGTGGGTCTGTCTGGCAGGCAAATAGAGTAGGTAAATTTGTTGAGAATTGGAACTTTGAAAGGTATGTGGATATTGCAAATAAAAATGGATCCCATGAGGTTTGTGTAATTAATAGTTGTTCTTTTGCACGTGAGAATCTGTAATTTTGTGCATCGTTTCCCACTTCCTTTTTGAGGTTAGCTAAAATTGAACATTTAGAAATAGGAGATCAGGTTGCTTCCATATTTTCATGTCAAAGGGAAGAGGGGAAAATGGAGGAAAAGACATGAGATTTGTATTCACTGTTTTAAAAAAAATTTAAATGAGGAAACAAAAAAAGAAAATACAATTTAGATTATACTCTTTAAAAAAAAGAAGCAATTGTTGGCATACAGTCTTTTGGGGTTCTTCGCGCAGAGAAGATTCAGGGTAAGAGATCTCTTTTGTAGGAGATATTCTTCTAAAACTGAGTGTGCCAAAGAATTAGGCTGATGCTTTAAGTTTGCTAAGCTTATAGTAATTTTATACAAAGGCTCTGGTTTTCATGCCTTTGGTACTCATTGGAAGAAGGCAATCAGCTCTGAGAAGGAAGTGTTGTTTGAAAAGCTGTACAAGGTAACAATAATAACAATTATTGTAAAACCATAGAAATTGAAGGGAGTTGTAATTATTAACATCCTGCAGTTTGCAAGATGATTTCTAGTGACTGTTTTATGTAGACTATCTCCTGAATTAACAACATACTTTTTAAATGTGGTAAGGTAGAGAACTACAGAGATAGCAGAATAGTTCATCTGAAGATACTTCACTGCTTATTTTTTTAATCTGATTATAGAACCATTTATGAGATGCAAATTTACTACTTATAGTTTTATAATGAAAGCAAAGGTCTTAATATTTTACACCTATCTGACCATTTATAAAAAAGTTTTCAAAATTTGGTTTTAGTCATGAATTCAGAATATTTTAATGTTATTTAATATACATATTAATATAATATTTTTAAACATTCTCTTTAAAGACTAACATTATATTGAATTATATCTCATTCAAGAAAAGAGCCTCTATAGAGATCTGTACTAGCATAATTCTTTATGAACATATATGTCAACAAAAAATATTTTAAAATATATTTTAGATAGTTTTGCATTCTACATTGTAAGTGGGTAAGAGAATTGCAAAAGTATATTTCTAAGTTTGATTTCAACATCTTTATCATCTAGTAGAAAAAGGCTTGAGTTTGGAGTTCTTTACTCTGAGTTTGGTTACTTAGCTTTTTTTGTCATAGTACCTGTTATTTTTCTTTTTGTATATAATTTCATTCATCCACATATGGCTTATGCAAATGGTTTTCTCTGTTACAAATGTAATCTGTATTAATTGATAAAAAAAATCTAAGAACTGATTACCTAATGGCTATATAAATGTGTTTTCTGTGTAATAGTGTAAAGAGAGAAGTCTTCTCCAGGCTATGTTTGAAGTCCAGCCTGAAACAGATCCAACTAGTTAGAGAAAGCTGCCCACTAAACAGATACGACCTTTGGGCATAGTCTCTGTGCTTCATTTTAAAAACTAATGAAGGAAGTTTTTAAAAAATGAATTCAATCATAGGAATATTCATTTTAATGTATTTAGGACTGCCTAAAAATATTTCCAGACCATCTCTTCCTCCTCACTAATCTTGAGCAGAGGTCAAAAACTGAGATAGACCCCAAATGCATTCTTTTTTAAAGAGAATCTTTTACCTTGAAAGGCAGAGACAACAGCAAACAAAAACTTAATCCAAAGAACAAAACTGTCTTTTCTGCATCTTTGTAAAAACCAGCACTTATTTTGTTCTTGAGGAAGCATAAATAGTGGGAAGGGCAATAAAGTATTTTCCTTTGTCATTTGGGCATCATTCAGCAGGCGGTCTGGTACCCTTGTTGCTCAGGCAGGCGAGTGTGATGGAGCTGAGGGAGATGAAGGGCAGGGTGGGCTGAGGTAGAACTGTTCCTCAGCCCACACCCCGACTCCTGTATTCCTCCAGGACAGAGCATTTCCTCGTGTTCAAATCTGTGATTCACTGTGACTCAGGATTTACTGAGGCTTAATTCTGCTAGCAGCCAAGGGTGAAGAAGTCTATGGGATGGCGTGATAATGCTACTGTAATAAATTTGACTCTTAACTCAGGGCTTCTCAACCTCAGGACTATTAACATTTTGGGCTCGATAACTCTGTTTTATGGAGGGTTGCTGTCATGCGCATCTTAGAATGTTTAGCAGCATCCCTGGCCTCTGCACCCTCGGTGCCCATTGAAGCCCTTCAACCCAGCCAACAATCAAAAAGATCTGCAGACCTTGCCAAATCATTCCTTGGGGCCAGGGGCATAAAAGCCCCTGGTTGAGAACCATTGCTATGGACTTGACCATGCAGAGATGGAGGAGACAGGCATAAATCAGAGGAGAGAAATGTTGAACCTACAGCACACTTTTAAGACTTTCCTTACTCCAAGAAACTATTGTGAAATCCAAGATTCAAAAAAACAAAACAAAACAAAGCAAAAACCTTTCCTTATTCCAGAGCATCACAGTTAATGCTTTTCTATTAAAATATCAATGTTCTCTCTTGTGCTTGGGATATATCACTTTGATCCGCTCATTAAATGCACACAAAAGAGAAAAACACAGTATTCAGGGATTGAGATTTATTGGGGATTTTAGCTACCTGGAAGAAGGAATATAATTTAAAAGGAAGGTGTGCTTTGGTTGGGGCAATGAACTTGGATAGTCGGGGAGCAACTTAGGGCAGGCTGATGACTAATTAGAGAGACCTAGATGTATAGGAGGAATCCTGAAAGGGAGGTCAAGGGCAACAGTGTTTTTTAGTTTTGTTTGGGATCCCTTAAATTCATTGGAAGACATCTAGGAGGTTTTTAGCCTTACTCCACTTCCTTCACTTCACAATCTCTTCCCTGTTTATCCAGGCCCCTAGTCAACATCTGGACTCCTCACTTTGAGGGGAGAAAGGATGTGTTTTATGCATCCTGTCCCTCTTTATTTTGCCTTTTACAATTCCTCCCTCCACCCCTCCCTCCATTTCCTTCCTTCCTTTTTCTTAGCTACCTTCCGAACAAATGACTGAGTTTGTCCAGGGTGGACTCCTGCTGGTTAACTGCACACACCTACCTGTGTCCAAACCCCTTAGCCAGGCTGTCAAGAAGGGGCCAACAGAGGCAGCGGTGATTGCTTTGTAATGAAGTGCCTCTGGAATCTGGAGTCTCCAGCCAGCACATATGTTGCGGCTGCCAACCCCTGAAACACAGCATTAAGTATCCTGTCAGCAAGTTCATTAATGTGGAATTAACTCAGTGACCACGGATATTTGATTTATTCTGAACCAGACATGGTTGCTTTTGTTCTTAAGTTTTAAACGAAATAGATATTTTAAAACCTGTGCAATATACCCCGAAAAACTTTAAGCAACCAGACAATTAAGACACCCTAGGGGTAAGACAATTGTGATCCTACATTTCATACTGGGCACATTTGGAAATCTGACGTTCCTAGTAAGTAGGAGATGTAACAGTTTTGTAACTGAGCGAGAACAAACTCCAAGCCCATCAAAAGGCTCTAATCAGCCAGAAGAGGCTCTGTAAGAAAGGTAGGCAGCAAATGAAACAATTCTGTACAATAAAAAGTATTGTTTGGTGAAAGTGGATGAGTGATTTGGGTGCTTCTCGAACTTGCTTCTCAAATTTAAGAATAATCTTATATTAGAATGAATGACATTAGTAGAAATATTTCATTCTCTGTAATATCTTTGTATTAAACTGAAAATGGAAACATCAGATTTAATTTGCAATGTGATCACAGTTAAGATAGAGAAAACAGATTTGGTTAATCTAAATTTCTAGTTTTTCTTATACTAGTTTTCCTCTTTTATAATCTGTGCTGTTCTGCAACATTTTTTTTTTCCGTATCTCTAGCTTTTATTGGCTTTGGGGAGCATTATGTTTTCTTTCTAATTAAAAAGTTTATAATGAGAGAAATATTCAGTTATGAATCACTGTAGCCAGTAGCCAAGAAAATATATGTATTCATAAATTTAAACATATAAATTAATTGTGTAGGATGTTTTTGCAATGTCATCATTTGTGTTTACCTTTTATAGCTTAGAATGATTTTTCAATGCAGTGTTTTTGATGGAAGTGAAATTCACCCTTTGATTAATCACCATTTGACTACTATTTGAAAAAAAAAGTAGTAATTATTTTCTTAAAGTACTATTATGAAGGCTCTCTAGTTTACATTTTGTAGCAAATTACTAACAATTTTTCTTTTTAAACTTCTCCTCAGAGGAGTAGCATTTATGAACAGAAAAAAAAAAAAAAAAAAAAACATGCATGTGAATTCCCAAAAGTCATATAGCAGTTGTTTGGATTTATCATGGTGATGGTGATTTTGGCAAAATATTTGCCCTCTTAATTACAAGTAATATAATTGATGTGTACTAGCCTATAGGGAAGCATCAAAAGTGCATGCACAGGGGGACTATAGTGCCATTTTGCTGTTAACAATTCTGGAAACTGTATAGAGTAATAACACTAGAAATAAATAAACAAAATTTTGGCCTCCTAGAAAGTTATTTCTGTTTAGTCATTTTAACATGCAATTTAAAAAAACTCTGTGATGAAAATGATAACATAGTGCCACACAGTGAGAATTGCCAAGTTTCACATTACAAAAATTTTCTGACCATCCAAATTCTCTTTTTTCCCCCCTGACTTCCCAAGTCTGGCCCATTTTGACTATTAAAAACACAGTCTTTCATTTGCCAGAGAATATGAACAGATTTTGTTGTCTGCAATTAATTCCAAATGTATTTTAAAGTATTGCATATCAGAACTTAAAGAGATTACAGGAACCTGATTTTTACATTTCTACTATCAGAATACAAACCTTGTATAGAATCCGGTTTCTCTAAGCAATAGGACACAAATAAGGAATATAGTAGAGAAAGTGAGGAATTTTATGATTGTTGTCAGTATCAGTGCCACTGAAATTTCATTCCCTTATTCAATTTGTGAAACAAGTATTTTCTTGGCTATTCTTTATATGCATTTTAGAGCAAAAATAAAATCTCTGTAAGTTTGTTATTTAAAAAATTGATCTTTCAGAGTATTTTTCTCTTGGTATTATTCTTTAAAATATAGTTGACCTGAATAGAATTAAAGCTTTTGCCCCAAATACCAAATTACGTTTCCTATAGCAATCATAATTTACTCTCTTATATAACTCCCTGCTTCACGCCATGGCTAATATATACAATATAACTCTAATTACCTTTCATCTTTCTTTAGATTAAGTGTGTGGTTTCTGGGAATAGAAGTGGAGGAAGGTGGGGATTGATGCTGTGTTTGTAGAATCTGCAGACTGAGAACAGAAGGATTGCTAAGTAATAGAAGAAGGATTTACTTAGGATTTCGACCATAATATTTTACATTTTGAATCGGGAAAAATAATTATATTAAAATGCACATTTAAATTTATGATGTATTATATGCATTAATGAAGTTTCTTAACTGATATTAGAGTCTCAAAAATAATTTAGAGTCTCAAAAAATAATTATCAGAAAATTTAGTTAGAATACTGTATTATACAAGATGATGAGGTCAAATATATATTTAACTCATTATCCTTATTTTATTTAAACTATCTGTAAACCGCGAAGAATGCATTCATATAGTCAGTTAAATATTGAGCATCAAATGAGCACTGTACCAAGAATAAGAATCCATCTGTGCCTTTGATATGTGTAATATGTTTATAGAGTGAATTTTATTACCGATTTCCTCCACTAGAAGTTAGGTCTATAAGGGCAAGACTCATCCTTTTATCCCCACTGCCTAGAAGAGAGGCTGGCATGAATCAACACTCAGCTGAAGGAATGAATGAATGAATGAATGAATGAATGAATGAATGAATGATTAGTCACAAGGGAAAAGGAAGTAAGTTTGACTAGTACCCTAAAAATAGTTTACAATTACCAGAAAAGTTAGAATATTTCAAAGTTCTGCATCAAATGTAGGCAAACATAGAATGAAACTTGTGGCCTGTTCTTTTATACATTAATCCTGAAAATTTATAGTTTGGAAAAGCAATGCTATTTTTTTTTTTTAAAGATTTTATTTATTTGAGACACAGAGATACAGAGAGAGAGGGAACACAGGCAGGGGGAGTGGGAGAAGCAGGCTTCCCACTGAGCAGGGAGCCCAACTCAGGGCTCGATCCCAGGACCCTGGGATCATGACCTGAGCCGAAGGCAGACGTTTGATGACTGAGCCACCCAGGTGCCCCTGGAATAGCAATGCTATTATAGTGTTCATGGGACTCAATTTTCTGTAAAGTTGTCAGGAACAAAATCAAAAGAGTTCCAGACAGAACTTATGGGAAATTAGTATATTTTGTTATAAACCTGCACCCTGCTTTGCATTGGTTTTCCAAATGCAGGTATGCCTTGGTTTAGGCAATGGATATGATTGTGAGAAAACTAATATAAATATTTAATCATATGGGGTGCCTGGATGGCTCAGTCGGTTAAGTGTCTGCCTTCAGCTCAGGTCATGATCCCAGGGTCCTGTGATCAAGTCGAGCATCGGGCTCCCTGCTCAGCCTCCCTCTCTCTGTCTCTCATGAATAAATAAAGAAAATCTTTAAAAAAAAATTAATCATATGTTTTTTGAGATTTTATTTATTTATTTGAGAGGGAGAGGGAAAGTGAGTGGAGGGAGGAGCAGAGTGGGAGGGAGAAGGACGAGCAGACTCTGCGCTGAGTGCAGAGCCCTGCAAGGGGCTCAATCTCACCACCCTGGGACCATGACCTGAGCTGGAACCAAGAGTCAGATGCTGGACCAAGCCACCCAGGTGCCCTAAATTTAATCATATTTAAGATGAAATTAAGAAACTTACTTGTTAATGGTCCCACCTCTGAATCATTTGAAAATGGATAAAGTATTTTATAATACAAATAACAAGTAGCTAACACTCCGAATTTCTATTATCACATACTGGAGTTTTCTTATGCTAGACCTTTGTTTCTTAAATTACTTTATCTTTTTAATTTGAACACCTGGAATTCTATTTATCTGAATGGTAGATTCTTATTAAACTTGGTAGTATTGGGGCACCTGGGTGATGCAGTCGGTTAAGCGCCAGACTCTTGGTTTCAGCTGAGGTCATGATCTCAGGGTCCTAAGATCAGGCCTCGCATCGGGCTCCACGCTCAGCAGGGAGTCTGCTTGAGATTCCCTCCCTCCCTCTCCCTTTGCCCCTCCCCCCACACGCTTTTTCTCTCTCTCTAAAATAAATAAATCTTAAAAAAAAAAAAAAGTAAAGAACAACAAAAAGGAACTTAGTAGTGTTCACCCCAGTCTTGTTTGCCTGGATTGTTTCTAATCTATGACTCAACTTCTCATCCCTTTGTCTTCCTAAGCCTATTTGCTGAATGAAACTCCAGTCTCTTTGGATTTAGAGTATTTTTGACTAACTGGTACTGAATAGAATTGCTGTCTAAGCAAGAGTTTCAAAACTTTTCAAGAAACCTATAAAGTAATTCACTTGAGAGAGAACCTAGAAATATGTAAACTAGTAGAAACAAATTGAATTTTCATATTACAACATGTTAAAAATAATCTCATTTATTACCCTTAAGATTTTTAAGAAGTTTCTATGTTTTTTGGTGTCTGTGAAAGCTGAGGAGATCCCAGCCAGGTGGAGGACTTCAAATCTCATTGTTCTCCCAGCCCTTTGACCCTCCCCTAAAGCCTCTCAATAAAACAGTTTGATCCCACCCAGCCCCCCCAAAAAAGTTTCTTTGTGAAGAGTAATAAGCCATTTAGAAAAAGAATAATAAAAAGTATACACTATGCTGTGTTTATCAAAGACTATAGGACATACACACAAGTGAAAGTAATAACAGGTCAGCAATAATAAAAGGATGACTTTTGCCATAAAATCATCATAGGTAATGTGTAATTGGGATTTCAGGGGAGAGGAGGCTACTTTCCTATGGAGATGATATCCCAATCATTCATTCGTTCATTGAGGCATTCTAGGTTCTGGGGCTAAGAAAGATAAAATCTTTGACCTAACCCCTTAAGTCT
Source organism: Mirounga leonina (assembly GCF_011800145.1). Lineage (NCBI taxonomy): Eukaryota > Metazoa > Chordata > Mammalia > Carnivora > Phocidae > Mirounga > Mirounga leonina. Next base: position 47,270,622 of record NW_023270268.1, read on the forward strand.
TTGACTCAAGCTCATAAATAAGTCATTCTATTGGGTAATTATTTCACAGCTAGAAAAACTTTTGAAATCACATAATCCAACGGTCTCCAAATTTGAGTACATCAGAATCATTTGGCTGGCTTGTTAACACACATATTGCTGAAGCCCACACCCAGACTTTCTAATGTAGTCAGGATAGAAGGCCTGGGAGGTAGCATTGCTCACAAATTCCCAGGTGATTCTGATGTGGTTTGTCCAGGTTCTCAATTTGAGGATCACCGATATAATCGATCACTTCAAGTTAAAGATGGTAATATGAATGCCCAGAAATACGATTTGACCAACCAAGTTAGCTAATGGCTAAAATGGAGATCAAACCAGGTTGTCAACTCTCAATAATTCAATATAACCTCCGGGGCAGACTGCCCAGGGACACTTTGAAAAGAGGATGCCTGCAGGAGCTTGCAGTGATTCTAACAAAAACTACAGATGTGAAGAATTGATAACTTGGTGATATTTCATCCAGCTCTTGTTTATATTGTATTTTAATTCTTATCCCAAATCAGGCATATTCTTTACACTTACAATCCCAATTTTGAGCCACCCACCATTCTATTTTGTGTTATAAAGATCTGATCTGTATATAAAAGCAACATTTCAGTCACAGTATCATTTTAGAAAAGGCAATTCTAAAACTTACTAATATTATCTTCCTGATAATACGTTCTCAGAGCAAAAGATCTTCTATTACAAAAGCACTCTTCTCTGTTACCACCTCTTGGATAGATGACCAGTTGTGGCGCTAACAAAACTTACCACGTCAGCCTAGAGTAAAGAATTAAAATAGGTACTGGGAGACAATTAATGGAAATCACAGGCTGTGAGTTCTTGGACTGCTGATAATTCACTTCTATTTCAGAAATGTGAGTGCTTTATCCATAAATCCATGATTAAGTTCTCTAATTCTGTAAATTAGAGAAAATATATTAATCTTCTTTTGAATGGTGATAAGGATAGATTTCCCCCAAATTTAATTAATCTACTTTGCATTCTTGAATGATTACATGAAAAGCTCAGACCCCTCAGCACAAATCATGTAATTGCATTTTAAGCGATAACGTGGAAAAATTGAGCATGAATGAAGATAATATATTTTGAATCATAATATAACTTTCTCTGAAAATTTCAAAATCTATTTTTAATTGCCTGCATTTTAAATGAAGTCTTGTAGGAAAACTATTTTGGTTACCTGAAGGTTAACACTGAGGAAGGACTAGAAATGAGGAAGAGGAATACCAGCCTGATGGTATTTTAGACTCAGTAGATGAATCCTTTGTGGATATTAGAGAGATGATCTGCATAATCCCATTGTGACTAATGGCCTATCAACGAATGAGAGTGTGTTTTAGACACTTGTTTCACATAGGCATATACTTGCACACAGACTAATTTCCTACCACTGAATCGATGTTACCACATAAAGGACAGAAGAAATACCTCTGTCTCCACGTCTCTTCTTCCCTGTAGTTAATGTCTCCTATCTCCCGTTTTGTCAAATAGGGTATAAAAAAATGTTCAGACTCCAACGCAGTTAAATCTTAGGCACTTTCACTTGTCACAGTCATCATCCAGTCTCCCAAATTAAGGAACAGCTGTTCAGATTCTCTTGGGTAGTACATGATGAGCCTTATTTCCTACTTCCTGTGGAGCTCAGTATGAACTATTTCTGATTCTCTAGAACTTCAAGTAATCATCCACTCTTTAAAAGAAGACAAAAACTCAGTATTACTTCTCCTGAGTAATTTGGATGACCATTTATTGCTTTCATGCTGAGGAGAACAACTGGTTTATTTTTCCCTAAATATAGCATTCTTAGAATTACATGAAAAAGTTTCTTCAGTGTACCTATATTGTGTTGTTAGAAATAGCACAAAGTTGTTTCTCCCTCTGTAAATAAAGCCAAATAATTGTGTGATCTCTTTCTTAAAATAGAGTATTCATGCCTTCAATAAGCCTACTCAGTAGAAAGCTAGCTGTTTTCTAGTGCAATTGACTCAGTTTCCTGAAATTGGTTTCTTGGGCTCCAAAACAAAACAAAGAAAGCAAAGCAAAACAAAGCAAAGCAAAGCAAAGTGATGGTAGATTTGAGAGACAAGAGGTAGTTTAAACTAAGGATGTAACATGTCTCTAATAGTTTTGTTTTGTTTTGTTTTCTTCTATTTAATTCTCCTAAGGGTGGAGGTTTAGAGGAAATTACAGTTTTGAAGTGCCATTCAGCCCCGATTTCCTAACATTTAAGTATATAGAGTAACTTCATCACTGGATCAACCTGATTTCATTGTTGATAAGCCTAAGTAAGAATCAGATGTTTCTAATATCTGTGGACCAAATCGTTTTACCATTGCGGCTCAAACTTTAATATGCACGAACATCACTCTTACCACCATCAGATCTTACGAACAAGCAGGGGTTTTTTTATTTATTTATTTGACAGAGCGAGAGATAGCGAGAGCAGGAACACAAGCAGGGGGAGTGGGAGAGGGAGAAGCAGGCTTCCTGCCGAGCAAGGAGCCCGATGTGGGACTCGATCCCAGGACCCCGAGATCATGACCTGAGCCGAAGGCAGACGCTTAACGACTGAGCCACCCAGGCGCCCGAACAAGCAGGTTTTAATTGAGTAGGTCTGAGAGTCTGTGATTCTGACAAGTTCTGTGATGATGCTGATGTTCCTGCCATGAACCTCAGTGGTCATCTGGAGTGTGTACGGTGCAATGTACAAGTGAGTTTTATAGCTAGGTATCTTGTTCTCTTTCCTATCTTTTTTGATTCACATACAGATAACTTCTCAAGATAAAATAATGTCTCTGGAGTTCAAGGATTTCATTATAGTAAAAAAGATTATGAGAAAAAGCTTAAAAGAGAATTGTTTTTCACAGTAAAGAATTTGGACTTAGAAGGAGATGTAATTTTTTTCATTAATGGAAACAAGATACCAAATTGAAAACCTGGCATCTCTTTTAAATTAAGAAGTTTGAAAATGTGTCTAATTCCTAATGATTCATTTTGACTATCCTGAATTCTTCAGTTCTCATTTAGAAATGAATGTCAGTACTTAGAAATTTAGTGTCACTCAAAATCAGGTTCCATTTTATGAATATTAGCAAGTGATTTTCAGACTAAATTTAATTTTAGAATGTTATGTTTTAAGTGTCTGGATATTAGCTAAATACACCAAGATTCAATGCTAGTGGAACTGTTACAAGATTCTTTTTTTCTCTTAATAAAATATACATTTGAAGAAATATTAGGAGCTCAGGAAATTTGGTACACCAGTGAAGGAATGGCATAATCTGCATCCAATTTATATAAAATTGTTGGCCAAAAACCTTACAGATGAGATTAACTCATTTAGATTATATTGTTCATATACTGTGGTGATTTACATTAATATAATAAGCATCAATGAAATTTTACAGTTTATTTCTTTTATTTTTTAAAAGATTTTATTTATTTATTTATTTATTTATTTATTTAGAGATAGAATAAACAAGTGGAGGGAGGAGTAGAGGGAGAGAGACAAGCAGACTCTGCGTTGAGCCCAGTGTGGGCTCCATCTCAAGACCCTGAGATCAGGACCCAAGCTGAAATCAAGAGTCATATGCTTAACCAACTGAGCCACCCAGGCGCCCCAGAAATTTTACAGTTCTTTTCAGAATTGCAGATAGAATTTTGATCATTAGTAACGTAACACAATTTAAGCCAGTAGGGTTATGGTGGTTTTCATTAATAATTTACATAAGCTTTAAATTTAGAGTTTAAGTTTGAATTGCTTTGTACTTAAGGAAGTTTTATTTTAAAATAACTATTTTCCATAATAGTTTAATCTTGCATGGTAATACGTAAGTAATTCACTGCTCATTATATTCCCTTGGAAAGATGTTTACTTTTTGGCAGAATACTAAAAAAAAAAAAATCTCATTAGTGTATAACATAGGTTTTGCATTCAATTTGAAGATACATTTTAAAAGCTTTTGATTGTTTCATTATTTAGAGTTTAATTACTTGAATGTTTATGATTGAATTAAATCTCTTAATATAGTATATATATTTTTAAATGAGTTATGTAAATCTATGTTCATTTCTCCTGATATACATAATTCTCAGCTTTTTATGAATGAAAAGTTATTTTGCATGTCATTTAAATTTTGGGCAGCCCCTTTGCTGCCTTTCCTAACATCTAGGTCATCTTCTGTTGGATTTCTGGCTGATTTACAGACATGTTTATTTATCAACTGCAATGATCAGCTGCAATGGTTTATTTAACACCCACTATGTGCCATGTACTTTACATGTATAATCTCCTAGAAGCCTCAGAATAATCCTACTTGTGGATAACATTCTTCTTTTTCAAACCCAGAGAAGTTAAGTAACTTATGAGTCTCTCTGGATAAAAAGATACTGAGCTGGTTTTTTCTAAGTATCTGTTCTCTGTCTTCAAAGATTATGTTCTCAATCTCATGTGCCTCCGATACTGCTGTCCCTGAAATGCCAACTAATTTTAAATATTTACCTACAAAGAATACAAATGTGATTCATGTTGTTACTATTGCAGAAAAAAAAAGGAGGTTAGATTACATTCTAATATCAGATTGTTGGTATGTTGTGATTATTGTACTTTTCATTTTCCCATTCTATTGTTTTATTCTGTTAATTAAGGATATTTCTTTTTTTTTCCATTACATGATCATTATAATAATTGTTTTAAACATTCTAATCCCCTCCCCCCAAAATTCTAATCCAATGTTGGTAGTTCATTTGAGGGAACATGAGTACTGTCTCTGAGTCTCTACCCTGATTATAGTTACTAACATTTCTTCATGATTTTATTGTCTAGTTTTTTGTTATAAGAGTAATGAATGTTCATTGTAAAAATAATTCCAACCTTAATTTATAAGTAAATATATTCATTTGAAGTCTAATTTCTCCAATGAAACTATTATGTTACAACTAACCTTTTCATAATTGTTTCTACCGCTTCCTCTTCAACACTGTCTAAGGGTAAGTGCTTTGTCTTGTTCATTTATAAAACCAAGTGTGAGAACAGAGTGGCAAGGGGAAATGATACAGATTGTATCTGATGAAGCTGCTTATATTTTCCTGTTGAGTCCTCCATTCTGGTCATCTCCATTTAAAATCTAACTCTAACTTGTCACACAATACCCCAGTGAACAAAGCCTTTTGTAAAACCCTGGCAACGTGTTTGGATAATAGTTGAAAAATGGTGAATCAATTAATTTATTTGTAAATTTGTAAATTAGTAAATTAGTTTTAAATAAATTTATAAGTACATTAACTTTTACTCTAATATAGCTGTTGAAGCAAAAAAATCACTTGTCCAGGAAGGCATCTAATTTTTTTTTTTCCAAGAAACTTTTCCACATACTCCTACAACTCTTATTCAAGTAATTGTGGCTAAAAGTGTAGCTAGAATATTTCCCCAGAAGTTATGTCTGCTTTGCAGAAATAAAATGACCACCTATCCTCCTCTGGCTGTGAAGGAGAAAAAGGGGAATGCAATCTAGTAAACATTGTTCAGCCAATTACATTTGTTCAATCACTATCAAACACATTAATCTGATATGCTTTTATTTTTTATTCCCCCATTAGTTTGTTAGACAACTGGTGTGTCACCATCCTCACTGAAGGAAAATAATGTTTGTCCTATGTTCGCTTAGGCAAGCTACCCAAATGCTGGCTCTCTGTTTTATAGTTGCTTAGGGATTTCTTCTGCATCTATTAGCAGGGCTTTTTACTTTTTAGAACTTTTTGACCTATATGATCAATGCAGTCACTGTCAACTTGCAATAATTATTTCAGCGCAACAGAAGTGTCCAACTGTAAATGCTTCAAGCACACACTTTTTCTAAAAATGAAATTTTAGGTACCTAACCATCGTTAACAGAAGTGCTTCCTTGGCCAGAGTCAAAAGACCAAAGTCCAATTTTTTATTATATACCTTGGGGAGATGTTTGTAAATGTGATTTTTGGGGAGCTGTTTGTAAATGTGATTGGGATTCTTAATTCTATTAAAGGAAGCTTTTCATTTATTCTTCTGTTGAATCAAACTGTACTGTGCGTATTTTAATTCGCACATAGCATTGGTTTGTGCTTTAGGTTTAAAAGAGTAACAGGAAGTAGCTTATAAAATATTAATTTTAAGAACTCAATCCACTCAAGCATTTCAGATTTTTAAATAATTGCTGTCAAAGTCAGATAATTTTGAAAGATTGCTGGGCAAATGGTAGGCATAACCTGAAACAAGACAATGAGATGAATGTTGCAATCCTAAATACTGGGAAGCACAACTGAATGTATTTTCTTAGTCTGCATGGAAACATTGTTTTTAAGAGCTTTCAAATACAAGTCTAAAATGCAGGTGTATTTAACACAAATAGTAGGGTCTAGTGTTTGGAATTGAATATTCACAGGAAAATCTTATTTTACAAAATCCAAAATATGATTCTCCACTGAAATGTTATAATACATCAATGTATCCTAAGTAATTCTTTACCATTAATAATTGCATTATAAAATTTTGAGGAATGGCTACTTTGTTTTCCTTACAAAGCAAGGAATATTCAAGGCTCCCCATTTTTATTCTCATTCACTTGCATTCTGATGGACTCTCTTGAGAGGAACAAATAAGGAATGCAGTTAGAAGGAGCATTCCAGAACCTGGGCTTGGGAGTGTGTCTGCTGTGGGAGCATCATCACTCTGCAGAATTTCTGCAAAAAAGGGCAGAGAACTATGGCCAGAGTGAAAGCTGTTTTTTCATCCAAAATGTCCTATTGTGCAGAAAACAATGGGAAGTGGGATAAATCTTATACGGTGAAAATAAATGCTTACCTTTCCTTTTAACTTAATTACCAAAAAATAGGCTCGAACCATCCCTATTTGGCTCAGATGAATAAAGAATTGACCTTGAATAAAAGAAAAGCCTCAAATTTTTATGTACTGTAAGCGAAAATCAACAAAATTTCAGAAGGATGAGGATGATTTTTAGATGTGCTTTAAGGGTGCTGCTAAAGATAACAAGAAATATCCTTAGTTCTGAATTCCTTCCTTTCAAATACATTTTAGAATTTGAAAATTTGGGGAGAATTGTATTACAGAAATAGAAGAAATGATCTGGAGCAAAAGACAAAGAAATGGGGACTTTTTATTGTGTGCTTGTGAGGACATGTGTCCATGACCTCACAAGTACAGCATCTGAATTAGATTTCTGGAAAAATGGAATGTGTGGGAAGGGGTTATAATAGTGTAGTGACATGACCTGTTGCTCTCTTTTGTGAGAAAGGAAATGTAATTCCAGGCTAATTTAGGGAATGTAGAGCATTATCTTGAACGGTTTTACTTCTGGAGTCTTTATTAGCTTCTCCTTCTCCTATTGTTTCTCAAATACTCAGATTCAGCAAGTGCCGAAGGGTACAGCACCTCACTTGGGCTCCATAGGGAATGCCCAGCAGACAGATGTCAAATTGGGAAAACACAAACCAATCCTAACAACTGGTAGTAGGGGTTTCAGAAAAGAAGCCCGCATTATTTAATTACAGAAGATGATTTATTCATAAGCATTAGGAATATGAAATAAATTCAATTTATGAAGATTGGTTTCTTACTCTGTGCTGTTATGTGCAATAAGATATAAGGTTAAGTGGCTTATCCTCAGTGACTTGACCTTTCTCTTTATTTTCATTATCTTAACGATTTGATTTCATTAAAGAAACATTAAACAAGGCATTTTATAGTGAATAACTCAGGCCTGGCACTTCAGAATTCATCTCTGTGGCTATTAGTTGCAAATATATTAAACTGTACATCAATAACTCCTACAGCATTTAAATTTTTCATTCAAAAATTCTTAAAGCTTTGCTTCTTATCAAAGTCATTTGTGCTTTACGAATTATGGAATTTTATCAATACATTTTATTTTTGTAGTGACAGAAGGTAAAGGGTTTAGGAAATCTGATTTATTATCTATATCTTGTATTAATCACTAAAAGCAAGAAAACACATAACATGATCTTTGTCCTTTAATGCTATAAAACAAAAGATATATTAGGAGAGCAGGTGGTACAGCAGTCTGTTTTTGTTTTAAAATGATTTCCTACCTAATAACTTATTTGAGCATAGCTCCTAAGCAAATTTATTTAACCCCAGATAAACCCTAAAATTTATAATACCTACTTTGATTCATTTTTTTCCTCCAAATATTTGCTTTTTAAAAATTTAAAATTTTTAAGAGAATAAATCTGGTTGGAATCTAGGACTGAAATATATAACCCTTAAAATTTTATTAATTGCTTGTATTATTTCCCAGATCTGCATTGATATAGACATAGTTTCAGGGACCAATCCATCTGCAGATTGACAGATGATAGTAGCGAGAAGAAAAAGCTGATTTAGGATTTATAAAGTAATGATGTTAATTAAAAAAAAACCAAAAATATTGATGAAACTAACCTAATTTTTAAAATTGAATTAGTGTCTGTAGTGCCATCAAGTTTGTGTATTGCATTTTCAAGTTTTATTTTATTTTATTTTATTTATTTTTTTTTTAAAGATTGTATTTATTTATTTGACAGAGAGAGACACAGCGAGAGAGGGAACACAAGCAGTGGGAGGGGGAGAGGGAGAAGCAGGCTTCCCGCAGAGCAGGTAGCCGGATGCAGGACTTGATCCCAGGACCCTGAGATCATAACCCGAGCCGAAGGCAGACGCTTAATGACTGAGCCACTCAGGCGCCCCGATAATCCAAGTTTTTAATCAAATGAATTTTATAAGAAAATGTTAACTGGGTCCCAGTAAGAAAAGGATTTAGGATTTTCAACATTCAAGACTTTTTTTTTTTTTTAAGATTTTATTTATTTATTTGACAGAGACACAGTGAGAGAGGGAACACAAGCAGGGAGAGTGGAAGAGGGAGAAGCAGGCTTCCCGCAGAGCAGGGAGCCTGATGTGGGGCTCAGCCCCAGGACCCTGGGATCATGACCTGAGCCGAAGGCAGACGCTTAACCAACTGAGCCACCCAGGCGCCCCTGCATTTTCAAGTTCAATTAATTTTTAAGTTACTGCTTTTTAAATTAGCCTTGAAAAAATAATTTAACTCATAATTTTTATTTATTTGTTTGGCTTTGGCCATATTTTCACTGACAGTTGCAAATGACCTCTCTTTTTAAAATATAAAATTTTATCAACATGGAAAAAAGAAATAATGATAGAGGATTCATCTATACTATTTTTCACCATAACATTTAAGCTGTGACTTGGTGTTCTGTTATATTTAATTTGAAAAAGACCTTTTTCCACCTGGGTTCAAGTAGTAATAATTGTGTTTTTCCAAAATTTTTAATTCACTGGACAATGACTTATGATGATGATAGATTTCATATATTTAAGTACCCATAATTTATGTCAGCTCTGCAGAAAAGTAACTAGAAATTAGGGATGTGGTTTGTTCTGAATTGAATTGTATCCTCTAAAATTCATATGTTGAAGTCCTAACTCCCAGTACCTCAGAATGTGACTGTATTTGGAGATAAAGTCTCTAGAAATGTAATTAAGTTAAAATGAGGTCATTAGGATGGGCCTTAACATAATTTGACTGATGTCCTTATGAAAAGAGGAAATTAGAGCTGCACGGGGAGAAGAGCGTGTGAAGACAGAGAGATGACCATCTCCACACCACGGAGAGAGGTCTCAATGCTGCTGACACCTTGATCTGGGACTTCGGCCTCCAGAACTGTGAGAAAAGACATTTCTGTTGCGTAAGCCACCCAATCCATGGTACTTTGTTGTGGCAGCCCGAGGAAACTAATACAGAATTTTAAGACCATCTTTAAGAACCCCCCGCCAAAATATGAATCGCAATTAGAACTGGAATTACAAAGTTTAAACAACATAATTTCCTTGTGTGTTGCTTTTACCTACATAAGCATCCAATGTGAGAGTAAAAGAATTTAAAACTCAGAATCACGTCAGAAGCATTGAGGAGGAAGGCGAACTTACTGAAAGTGTACAGTGCAACCCAGTCAAAGCACATCTATAAACTGAAAGCTGAGACTGATATAATAATAACAAAATAATCACTAATGCATCTAGTCTTTACCATGTGCCAGGTACTATTCTGAACAGTTCACATTTATCGAGTCTTCTGGCCATCACAGGTCTATGAGACCTAGGCATTTTAATTACCCTCGTTTTCCAGATGAGGGAACTGAAGCCAAAAAAGTTTAAATGACTTGCCAAGGCCATGCCAAGAGTAAAGGGCAAACAGAATTTGAACCCAAGTAATCTAGTTCTGGGGTCTATGCCCCTTTCTGTGTCTTATGTGTCTGTTGGCTTCTCTTCCAATGGTCCCTGGGAGCTGCAGTTAAGAGCCATGACCAAGACAAAGAGGCTGTGTTTTAGCTGCGTGTGCACTTCTGTCAGAGAAGACTCAGCAAGCCCGTGTCCCCAAGGAAGAGTGTAGGCCAGGGGTGTGGCGAGTAACCATGTCCTATGCTATGGGGCTCTTGGGGAAGATTTCATTCACGGATAATGTAGTCACATTTACTTCTCAATGGGGAGGATCGGTTCGAGTGGGTCACACCAGAGGTAGGAAGATGCATTACAAATTGTTAAATGTGGCCTGAACTAGTGACTGAGTTACCAAAATTAGAAGCAGTGATGGTGGGAGTTGCTGAAGATGGCTTTCAAGGTGGCCAGAGGAAAGCATCAATTTAATTCCTCCCAGTCCCACCATGAAATGTACAAAACCAAGAGTGAACCCTAGTGTGAATGACAGACTATGGATTATAAGGATGAGTCAGTGTACATTCATAGATTGTAACAAATGTACCACTTTGGGACCAGATGTTCATAGCAGGGGAGACTGCATATGTAGGGGCAGGGGATATATGGGAACTCTCTGTACTTTTTGCTCAGTTTTGCTCAAAACTAAAAATGCCCTAAAAATATATATATATATATATATATATATAAATATATATAAATATAAAATATATAAAAATATATATAAAAATATATATATTACTGATTCATTGTTTTTTTATTGATTCATTGATCCAATAGTTCCATGGATATTTATGGACTACCTACTATGTGCCAGGTACTGTTTTAAAGCTGGAGGATAGAATAGAGAATAAAACTCATCCAATCACCACCTTCATGGCAATCATAAGACAGACAACAGCAGATGCATATATGGTGTCGATAGCTGTAAGTACCATGAAGAAAAATTAAGTATCTTAAAGGGACGGAAAGCGATGTGGGTGGTGAGGAATCTTTCAGAGGATTTTCAGATATCTTTTCTTTTAGATATCTTTTAAATAGGGAAGGCCTCTCTGAGGAGGTGAACTTTGACAGACACTGGGGAGAAAAGTATGAGAGGCTGAGCCACGCAGAGATCTGAGGAGAGAGAAATTTAGGCAGGAGAGCAAAGGCCCTGAGGCTAGGACAGGCTTGGTGCCTGTGAGGAACAGCAGGAAGGCTCGTGAGCCTGAAGTTCTGTGAGTCATCGGAGAGCATGGGAGATGGGAGAGGAAGTCCAGATCACACAGAGCCTGGTCAGCAGGGGTGAAGATATTGATTTTATTTTGATTGTGATTGAAAGCCACCAGAGGGTTATGAGCTAGAAAAAGATAAATGATCTGACCTAATTTATACAATGGGAGGACAAGAGTAAAAGCAGGCTGGCTATTGGATCCTGATGGCTTGGAATAAATTCAAGGTGATGGGAAATGAGTTTGAGCCCCAGTTGTACTTTTCAGGTAGAGCCAAAGGGATTTGCTAATGAACTGGACAAGGGTTGAGACTGAGAATCAAGGATGATACTGAGGATTGGTTCAAATAGGTGAATGGTGACATGGGGAACACTCAGGGGTGATCAAGTCTGGGTGCAAAAATTAAGAGTTTGGTTCCAAGATGCTTATTAGACATTCAAATCGAGATGTTGAGGAGTCAGTTGCTCTGTGGAGTTCAGGAAAGAGGTCAGGCCTTGACATAGAGAGTTGAGAGTCATATTCGAATTGATCGCCCAGGCAGGGTGTGTGTATGTGAACAGCTGAAGCCTGAACTCTGGGTTTCTCCAACATTTAGGGAAGAACAGATCCAACAAAAGAGGCTCAGATGGAGGCTATAGGAGGTAAGAGGAAACATATGTATATGTATGCAAATCAAACAGCAGGTCTCCTACTTAAAAAAAAAAAAAAAAAAAAACCGGTTCAAGTTGCAAATATAATAGGAAAACCATTAAAATTATTAAAACAAGAGACTGGGATATGCCAGGTTTTGGTGAACCCAGAAATTAATTTATACCTGAAAATATGCTCCCAAACCTTCCTTTTTTCCCTGGTTCTATTCTAGGGTATAATTAAGCTGCCATTTTTTTCTCTGCTACCAGAGTAACTATCAAAACCTGAACTGTTTGGAGGTTTAACCATGGATGAGAAATGCCAACACAAAGAATTTATGAATATGTGAATATGCCAAGTTGTGAATAAGTGAATGTATAAAAATGAAATATGTCTTGACTTATTGGGAGGGGCTTACCGTTCATTTTTTTCCTATACTAAGTCTTTTATTAAGGATTGCACATCAGGATCACTTAGAGAGCTTCAGAAAAATACCAATGACCACCCCAAACCAATTAAATCAGAATTTCTGAGGCATCAACATTTTTTACATTTTTAACAACACTCCCCAGGAGATTCTCCTCTGCAACCAGAGTTGAGAATTGCTTTTCTCCATCTATATATCATTTTATACAGCTGTAATTATTATAATAAGTACAATGCTTTCTGACCCTTTTTACTTAATATTATATCATATTTCTTTTTTGCATAATCTTTAAATTTAAGTCTTGCATAGTATAATATTGATATACTATCATTTACTTATTCATTGTCCTACAGTTAAGACTTAAGTTGTTGCATTTAATATTTTGAGGCCATATATACACTACAATTAACAATTATTCACCTGCCATATTGTATTCTTAAGCAAAATACTAGAACATAATTTGTAGGTCATTATGTTGATATTGCTTTCCAACCCTTTAAAATGATTTACAATCCCCTGGAGTATTTGGGGAATCAGGGTCATCATAATCTCATCTTACTGAGTACTAGGCTTTTTTTCTTAAATTGTTAGAGTAATGGATGGTGTTAATGAGGGTGCTTTTCCCTGCAAGCTGTAGAAACCAACTTGAAGCTCCTTAAAGCAGAAAAGAGAATTATTTTCTTGTGTGACTAAAAAAGTTCAGAGGTTTATTTGAATTTGGGCAGTCATGAATCCAGGTCCTCAAATAATGGTACAGGATTCAATTTCTCTTTCTCCAGAGGTCATCACTGCGTGCTTCTTGATTGGCTTTATTCTTGGGCAGGGTCATATATCCTGCTACTGTAGATTTGTTCATAATTCCAGCCAATGATTGGGATTCATTCTGATCAGCTCAGTCTGAATGAATCATTGTGGCTACTGCGACTAGAATTTGGAATCCTCACATGTCTCTCTTGGATTCAGCTTTGAGGTTACCACACCAGAAAGACATCAATTCAGAATTGCAGGGGAGAGGGGCTCTAGAGAGATGTCAGGCAAAAGTGTCTTGCAACATAGATTTAATGTGATGTTTAACTTTTCTTTTAACATGAATTCATGTGAATGTTCATACATTTTTTTAACACAATGTTTAGGATGTTGATATAGCAATACATACATCATTATTTTTAAAAATTCATTTATGTAAATAGAGTACTATGGAATATTTATAAAAAACAGAATGGGAAGTCATCAGGGAGGGAGAAAAACCATGAGAGATTCTTAACTCTATGAAAGGAACAGGGCTGCTGGAGGGGAGATGGGTGATGGACATTAAGGAAGGCAAGTGATGTGATGAGCACTGGGTGTTATAAGCGACTGATAAATTATTGAACACTACATCTGAAAGAAAAAAGAAGTAATTTTAGGAATAAGACCTTTGCTTTTTAAGAAATATATATATATATATATATATATATATATATTCCTTTGCTTGACATCTGTAGGCCAGGGCTTGGCTCGAAAGCTTACTTATGAAATTCAAAATGGAGACTATCCTATTGTTCCATGTGATAGTTATTCAGAACATACTGTGCTTCCACTAGTCATGTCTCTGTTGAATTTTGGGAAGGGGGAGTATTCAGCCGCTCCCAGGAATATTCCTTTTTAATTTGTTGGTGGCTTATTGCAAAGATAAACCACAACTTTAAACAGTTTACCACCATAATTTTAAAGTTTGCAAACCAAGCCAGCAGTCATATATAACTGAAGTTGTTTTAGTAATGCTGAAAATTATTAATCATTTATTCAAGATGATAGAGTAGAACACTCAGGCCTAAAATGTTCTCATCTGAAGGAAAGATGAGAAAACAATAAAACAATTTCCCCCCAGAAACAGCTTATCATTTATATGATTCAAGGTAGAGAAGCAAAAAGATGGAACTTATATTCATTTCTCAAGGCAGCACTGATAGATTGGAATCTCAAATGTGATAAGGTCAAGATTATATCAAATTTTATCTATAGTGATACTGAAACATTTGGTTACACTAAAAAATATTGTATACTGTTTTATATTTGCTTCTTCTTGTTTTCATCTATTAAAATTAATGTGATCTCTAACAGCAGAATGTCACGTTCCTATGATACATAAGGTGCATTTTAATGTGCTATATTAACAAGAATTCTGCCTAGGAAAGGTTTTGTTTTTTTTTTAATGTTTTTCTTTAGTGCTGACAAATTGAAGTCATTTGGTAAGAGAAACAGTGGAAACGTAGCAAGCTGGAAAACATAATTATGACAATGTATAATATTTTGTATTAATTTTTTATATAGGCTAAAAGTAACCAATAAAATGTATCTGCTACAGATAACATACAACAAAATAAAATGTCTAGTTGATACTCTTAAAATTGATGTTCCTAGTAATTTGGCTTTTAATTTTATTTTAACTTATAAAGTTTACCTTTGATTCACTGTATATTAAAAGTAGTCCAGAGACTGAAAGGTATAGAAATAATATTGGTATTAATTTACCTAAGAATGAAGACATTCATCACACTTAGAATGTGGAAAAAAATGTTTTTGCAATTATTGATTAGATACAAACTTCTCATTACATGTCAATTTCTAGAACTTCAAATCATTAGGCTCTTTTACACAATCCAGCCTTGCAAATGTCCCAGTAGCAGGTGTTATATTTATAGATGATCTCTACATTTCTGTAATTTTTTTAAAGATTTTATTTTATTTATTTTTTAAAAGATTTTATTTATTTATTTAACAGAAAGAGACACAGCGAGAGAGGGAACACAAGCAGGGGGCGTGAGAGAGGGAGAAGCAGGATTCCCGCAGAGCAGGGAGCCCGATGCGGGGCTCGATCCCAGCACCCCAGAATTATGACCTGAACCAAGGAAGACGCTTAACCAACTAAGCCACCCACGTGCCCCACCTCTACATTTCTATATTTCTAATATGGGTTCATTCTTGCAAGTTGAGTTCTTCTTAATTTATTCTTAAAATAAGAGCTAATACTTAACTATTTCTATATGTCACTATTCTTCTAAACAATTTACCTGGATGTTGGTACTATATTACAAATAAGGAAGCCGAGTCAAGGGAAGTTAAATGTCTTGCCTACAAACACAGAGGTAGTAAATGAAGGTATTCTGGCGTTGGTGGGGGGTGGCAACACTATATGACTTCTCACGATGCTTTACGTAACCTGTAGGGTAGAACTTCTCCTTTGAAAGAGCTAACATGCCCACCTATAGTGATATCATAGAGTGGTAAAGGGCTATAGAGGTACCTGAAGCTTTTTTCTAGGACACTGATCGATCAACTTTGAAGGAGATGCCAGAAATCAGTGAAATTTTGGCTAAATTTTCCCATAAAACACGACCAACCTTAGAGATTCATCAATGACTGTGTCTTTCAAAAAGCCAATATTAAAATTAATTTTAATTATTTTTATTGACTCAGTGATAGTAAATCCTACAAAAGACTTCAAAAATTTCTCCTACCATGGCTCTTGCTCTTTTGAAGAATCACATGGATGTTATCAAATTAAAAATGATATTCTCTCTCTCTCTCTGGTGGTATGAAATGTAATGACTACTAATAAGCCCAATTTGGTGTCATTGCCTTGATTTGTACTAAGGCACAACATTTTTCCCAACTTTTTTTTTTTCTATCTTCAGTTAAATGTTGACATAATGAAAAGGCAAATAATATTTTAGTATATTATAAAAATAGTTTGGGGAGGTTTGTGGGTGGCCCAGTCAGTTGAGCCATCAACTGTTGGTTTCGGTTCAGGCTGTGATTTGCCGGTGGTGAGACTGAGCCCAATGTTGGGCTCTGTGTGCTCAGTAAGGAGTCTGCTTCTCTCCCACTCTCTCCCTCTGATGCTCCCCCCCACGCCCCCTCCCTCTCTCTCTCAAATAAGTAAATAAATCTTTTTTTAAAGATTTTATTTATTTGAGAGAGAGAATATCATTTTTAATTTTTAATAAAATTAATAAATTAAATTTAAATTTTTAATAAATAAAATCTTTAAAAAAAGATTTATTTACTTACTTGAGAGAGAGAGTCAGCGAGTGAGAGAGAACATGAGCAGGGACAGGGGCGGGGGGTTGAGAGCCAGAGGGAGAGGGAGAAGCAGACCCCAGCCAAGCAGGGAGCCCCATGCTGGGCTCCATCCCAGGACTTTGGGATCATGACCTGAGCCCAAGGCAGACAACACTTAACTGACTGAGCACCCAGGTGTCCCTCAAATAAGTAAATTAATCTTTAAAAAAAATAGTTTCGGCTTCATGGAGGCCCTGAAGAGCTCTCAGAGACCTCCAAGGCTTTGCAGATCTCACTTTGAGAATCACTGATCTAAGGGAATATTGTTTATATAGTATACATCACAGGTATTTGACATTAATTATTTTAAGTAAACATTACAACAGTGCCTACTTTTGCTCATTGTCATAGAGGGTAATATCTACGTTCAAAACCATATGCATCAAAAAAACCCACATGCATCTCTGGGGAAAAATACCTCAAATATCTGTCCAGTTATGCATCAGAAATCTTTTCTCAATATGCAGAAGAGTAAATTTTTAAAAATATTCATTATCTGTATGATCTTGAGCAAGTTGTTCTTCTCTCTGTGGTTTTAGTGAGGCAGTTGGCTTACATTAGTGACTGGCAGTCGGGGAGATACTGCCTACCTGGGGTTGTGGAGATATGTACCATAGGGTTCCGTTCTGCTGAATTTGTTGTTGCAGTTGGGAAGGGGGCTCGCTGGCATTCAGTGTGCCAGGGTCAGGGTTGCTAAATGACTTCCCAGCCAGTAAGTCCTACCCCAAATGCCAATAACAATAATACCATCTTTGAGAGAAACACTGTAGCTTTCTATAGTCGGATAACAAATGCCGTATTCCTCCAGAAGGAAAACATTTCGAGGAACAGTAGGTGCTATGTCAACGGAGAAGGGAAATGACAACATACTGCTAAAGGGCTAGGGGCTAGAGGGCCTGAGCTATCTGTCCTTGACCATAGAAAAGTTAAGAATGGAGGGAGGAGAGATTGACAGCATCTGTGAGAACACCATGTCTTCCTTGTCACTTACCTTCTCTATCTCATACCCAAGCTCTGGTTAGTATATCATTATGACAAAATCCATTTTTAAATTTTTATTTATAATGTGATATTATAACTGGACTAAATATTCCAAAAGATCTTGTACCTATATTTCTTTATCATGCAATCAGTTGCAGTGTGAACAAAGTTCTGAAACAGATAAAGTTCTTGTTTTTTCATACATTGCCATAGAAAATCAGAATAGAGAGACATTTATTGTTTTCAGATTCACTGAATTTTTAGCTACCTAATCCTCATTGTTTTAAAATAGGAAACTTAGGGCGCCTGGGTGGCTCAGTTGGTTAAGCGACTGCTTTCGGCTCAGGTCATGATCCTGGAGTCCCTGGATCGAGTCCCGCATCGGGCTCCCCACTCAGCGGGGAGTCTGCTTCTCCCTCTGACCCTCCCCCATCTCATGCTCTCTCTCTCTCTCTCATTCTCTCTCACAAATAAATAAATAAAAATCTTAAAAAAAAAAGATTTTAAAATAGGAAACTTACACTCCAAAAAGAGAATAGATTTAGTCAAAATCACATACTTGGTGGCCAAACAAAAGGAGATAACTGGAGTTTAAAAGAGTATGGCTGGACCAGGTATTTGGAATTTATTTGCATTTTAAAATTTGAGTCACATAATACTTTTCAATTATTGCAAACTTGTATGAGTGAAGCTCAAGTTTTGTTGCTGTTGTTTTTTAGTTTCAGTGTCTTATAAAGCCCAGTTTTTTAAGTTGAAGTGACTATCAGAAGGAATTATTAATTAAAACAAGAGGTATTAATATTTTATGCAATTTTATCATACAACACTCTTAGATTTCCTTCCTTCCTCCCTCCCTCTTTCTTTCCTTTTTCTTTTTCTTCTTTTCTTTCTCTCCCTCTGTCCCCCTCTCTCTCTTTCTCTTTCTTTTCTTTTCTTTTATGAGTTAGCTGGGAACTTAAACTCCTGCCTGTTTTCTTCTCCAATATTTCGTGTTTTGAGACTCCTAACACATTACCTGCCAATGGATAGAGAAAGACCAATACTAATTACCCACTTAATTTCTATTTCTTTGGTTGCCTTAGCAAGATAAGTGATTGAGGAAAAAGAGTTTTAAACAAGAGAATTTTGCCTAATTATCATTTCTACTTATCTAGTATTTGGTACTTTAGATCATACCCCTCTTACTCTTCATTTTATTAGGTATGAGAAACTGATAAATTCAGTTTGTTTTTGAAATCAGAACAAGTAGGGATTATAATCCTAGCTGTGCTTCCACCAGCTGGGTGACATGGGCGGGTGTCTTAAGCTCTCTGGGACTCTTTTTTTTTTTTTTATTTGAAAAATAAGGAATGATGTATATTATACTATTATTTTGAAGATTAAATTATTTTCAATTTGTAAATTGCAATGTTTAATGCCTGGCAGAATGTTGACACTTAATAAAAATTGTTCTCCTTTCTTTAATTCTTCCTTAAAAAAATAAAACTAATAAATACAACACTTATGGATATGTACTTATTTTAGGTTATTTTTCCTTTGCTTCACCCTACTTCTGATTTAGGGTTCAATTCCTTTGGCGGTCTTATTTTAAATTTTGATATAGGCTTTCATAGATTTGAAGTTTGGGTGTAGATAATAATGACTGAGGTTGTTCCTCTTCTGAAGGGGAAAAGTTTGGATAAAGAGTGTTTTCGAAAGAGGAGATGGAGTTGGGCACCTGAGTGGCTCAGTCATTAGGCGTCTGCCTTTGGTTCAGGTTGTGATCCTGGGGTCCTGGGCTCGAGCCCCGCATCAGGCTCCCTGCTCTGAGGGGAGCCTGCTTCTCCCTCTCCCACTCCCCCTGCTTGTGTTCCCTCTCTCACTGTGTCTCTGTCAAAAGAAATAAAGTCTTAAAAAAAGAAGAAGAAGAGATGGAGTTAAGGAGACTCCATGGCTATCTAGGACTTAACACAGCATCTGACATAAGCATAGCTCTTAGGAAGTACTTGCTGAACCATGTGAGCATCTTGTCTCTGCCATTCATTGCACAGACCCCTCTGGGTGTGTTCACGGGCAAGTGAAAACCTCCTTTGAGAGTTTGGCTCAGCACTGGACATTTTTTTTAACGTATTTTTATATGACTATAACAATTATAAACATTGTATAACGATTAGAAAACACAAGCGAGAACAAATAAGAGGTTAAAAATAATCTACAGTCACAGTTCTCATCAGACCTGAAGGTTAACATCATATCCCTGCCTGACTACTTTTGGGACAAATATACGAGAGCTGGCTACATTAAATCCACACTTTGAAAATCAGCTTTTAGCATTAGTGAGGCAAAATGAAGTTTAACAGAAAATTCAAAATGAAAATTTGGGCAGTTTTAAGGCATACGGAATTCTTTTTATTTTTTTAAGGTTTTATTTATTTATTTGACAGAGAGAGACATAGCGAGAGAGGGAACACAAGCAGGGGGAGTAGGAGAGGGAGAGGCAGGCTTCCCACGGAGCAGGGAGCCCAATGCTGGGCTCCATCTCAGGACCCTGGGACCACCACCTGAGCCGAAGGCAGACGCTTAACAACTGAGCCACCCAGGTCCTACATTTTCAAAAGATTGACGATTGTTGTTAATAAACAGTAACATTTAACAGTATCTTATTTATAGTTTCTTCAAATCCATATTAATACTATCTACTGAACTGTATTCTTATGAATTATGAAGCTGCTAATATTTCGAACCTATTGATCTGGAGGACTGGTTTCAGTGTTCAATCATTTCTCAGCTTGAAGTCTAAAATTCCTCCACCAGAGAAAGGAAACAAAAGGCAACGGAGGGGACAGCAAGTCTTTACTTGCTTGGCTTCCAGCTTTTAGCACAAAACTGTTGTCTACATGAGTGGTATCACCTGCTTGCAAATGTGCAGACAGGCAGGACCTCGATGGGTCCACCTGGTATTGACTTCAAGCATCTCACTTCAAAGGTGATTGGGATTCACCAACTGTCTCAGAGATGTGTGAAAACTTGGCTTGACCAAGGAACTCTGTGGCCAATCATAGGCTGAATTTGAGAGCACTGCTTTGAAAGTTTATGAAGATTTCCCAGGGCAATGAGACTTTGAGCTCTGGATCTAGCCCTCTCAGCTAGCACTTGTAACAATTCTTTTAAATCCTATTGCCAAATTTTAAATATCACATCGAGTTTTTCTAATGATAGTAAATTATGGGAAGGAAAATCTCGCCTTTTACTTTTGAATAATAACTATGTACC
This sequence comes from Mirounga leonina, assembly GCF_011800145.1. NCBI lineage: Eukaryota > Metazoa > Chordata > Mammalia > Carnivora > Phocidae > Mirounga > Mirounga leonina. The sequence goes on from NW_023270268.1 coordinate 47,291,560, forward strand.
TTTTAAATTCTAAATGTGGTTCCACTGTGGTAAGGTCTGCCTGGTTGAATCAGCTAAAGACTTGCACCTCTTCACATATGACTTCTAGAACAGGTCGAAGGCTTGTTGGTGTTAAGTGCTTATAGATACACAATTAAAAGCAGAGGCAGAAGCCGAATTGGCCCTTATTGCACCAATTTTGTGATTTAAAATTTGCTTGGAGGTTCTCTAAAAATTTTCATACAATTGGCAGCTCAGCCTATCTAGAGAAAGCACAGGTCTCTAACTCTGTGCATTAGGCTTCACATTAAATTTTCGTTACTTTCTGACAGCAATATTTATTATCTTTATAATTAAATCCATTTTTCACTTACCATCTAAACCAGGCAATCAAGCCAGGCAACATTAGCCTTCTCTTCCCTTATTTTGAAAAGCGTCAATGGTGACCCCTCAGTTTACTCCATCTATATTCAAACACCACGACTGACTCTCAGCCTGTCCCTATCTCACAAGAATGTATACAAAAGTGATTAATGACAGAAAGAATTGAGATTTATAATTATAGAGAGTATTGACCCTTGGAATAGCATTTTCTAAATGATCATTCTTTAGTTTTCTTTTAAAATTAAAGATTCAGGTGAAGAATGAGAATTCTGGCCTTGCTCTTTGGCTCATCTACACGAAGACGTTAAGAAGAGCTGTTCTGCATTCATCCTGTGTGTAAAACAGCCTTCCCAAAGGAACTCTACACCATTATTGTTCTCCCCTGTTTCTCCAGTAATTGATTCAGGAAGCTTTCTTGAAGAATGTGGTTTTCCACTTTATTATCACTACGGCCGAATATGTTACACATGGATTGTCAAAAATTTGAATGCAATAAAATGAATAGCAATACATCTACAATGAATATAATTTAGTCCTTCACGATGTAGGATTTGCAGTTGTGCAGACCTCCATTATGAACATCAATGATAATTATGTCATAGCTATAAAAATATAGGAAATGGACTGAAACAGCCTTTATCCTTTAATACTCTGCAAGTCGTTTGACAAAAGGAATGCTTCTATCACTTGTTTACTTGTCTCTTATATAGGGGAAGGCAGTAAGGAAGTGGGGAGTTGGGAGATAGTGAGATGAGAAAGGGCGATGGGTGTGTGGGGTGTAGCTTTTTATTTTGTAACTGTATTGCAAGTATATAAGAAACAGTGACATGAGCCACCCTCCACAAGGCTCCACCATAAATGTAATGAAAGGCAGGGACAGAGAGCAGGACACCTTACCGAGTCATGTTATATGGCCTCAGAGATGAGAACATGCCAACTTGTTCTCTTCTCTCCTAGGGAGCTCAAGTCCAACAGGAAGTGGGAGATTCTCAAGCCTAGTCACAGGTCATGACAGGTCATGACAGGACAGTCAACTTGATCTCTCTCGTCACTTCTTTCCAGCCCACAGGAATTCCCTGCATCCCTTGGAATTCTGTGCCTGCCAGACTATGGAAAGAGAGACACATTGCAGGGCTATGGTGCAGGGCCTCGTGTCCTCGGGAGTCACCCCGGCTTCCCTCAGGCCTCCTGGCTCTCCTTTCGGGAACGTGGTTGGTGGTGAGCCAGTGTGGCAAGGTGTCCCTTCTCCAGATCACCAGGTATAGAGGAGAGAGCCAACCCTGCAGCTGCTGGGCCTGCTTTCCTGTGTGTTAATTCCTGTGTGTTAATTCCGTTTCAAAATGTAGTTAGGGTTTATCCACTGTGTTCCCAGAGTTACTTTTTTGAGCAGGTAAATCAGGTACTTCTAACGGGCTGCAGCTCCCCGCTGAGTTGAGTCCTTCTGGAAGGCTTCCTTTCCCACTGAATGCTTGATGAAAGGTGCTGCTCACGGTGAGTCCGGTTAATAAATAGCTCCTCCAGCTGAGACCATTTGTCCGAGGGATATTTCCATCCGTTACAACTGGATCCAGAAATATTTTCCTGTAGTATGCTGCAAATCTCCTTGAGCACTAGAGCAAAAAAAAAAAAAAATTTTTTTTAAGCTCTGTAGTTTTACCAAGAGGAGGAATCCTCCCTCTAAATGAGCAAGACTCAGCAGGTCTGGCACAGCAGACCTTGATCCTTCCTAGCTGTGTCCCAGTGCTGCTTCTTGCCCAGCCTCCTTTCTGTTTGTTAACCTGGTCTCCTTTTTTATGTTCACTTATTCCATGACTTGAAAGAAAATAGCAGGACCTGGAAACTCCAGTCCAGTCATGCTCCTGGACTCCTCTGTTTTTGCCCTGCGGTGTCTTTTGATCTAAATTTCTTTCTCACTATTACAAATGTGGTAGCTTGAGAACCCCGGGGACTCTGAAATAAACCGAGGGATTGTGCGAGGATGTGTTTGTCAGTGCGTGAGGCCAGGTGCATCTCCCAGACCACCGTCTGATCTCGGGTTGGCTACAATTGCAGATGTTGCAGCCTCCCTCCCCAAAGAGAGGTTTTATGACCACACAGAAGTGCGAGTTCCTACATTTAATTACCACATATGGTGAGTTACAACATGCTCGGTGCTGATTTCACACTTGCGAAGCCATTGAAGGACTGTCCATTCTTAGATATTTAATTGCCTCACCGCTGGAGAATAGGTATTGCCACAAGTTGGTTTCACAAAGAAAGGAAACTGCCGGGATGCTCTGATTTAGGCTAGCTTGCTTTTCTTGGGCAAAGACAACATGAAGTCTGGCCTGCCTTTGTAATACCATGTTTGATAGACAGCTCTTTCATCTGTATTTCCTGCTTTTTCCACTGGCTCTTAAAACAAAAACAACTCAAATTTTAAAAGAATGGTATTTAAATTGGAAATTGACCACACAGTATTCAGGGAAGGATGGCATAGGGAGCATTCTATTACATATACCTATGCAATTTTATACCTTTCATATGCATGTTTTTATTTGGATTTTTATGAGTGGCTATCTTTTTCTTAAATCTCTCTAATTCAGGGGTGCCTGGGTGGTTCAGATGGTTGAGCATCTGCCTTCACCTCGGGTCGTGGTCCTGGGGTCCTGGGATCGAGCCTGGGATCGAGCCCACCTTCGGGCTCCCTGCTCACCGGGGAGTCGGCTTCTCCCTCTCCCTCTGCTATTCCCTCCGCTAGTGCTCTCTGGCTCTATCTCTCTGTCAAACAAATAAATAAAATCTTAAAAAAAAAATCTCTCTAATTCATTCAATAAAAGTGTCGGCCCCTATAATATGCCAGATGCTAAAGTTTTAAATTTCGTATCTTATACTTGTTTTTTTCATATGGTGTATTTCATATTGTGTATTTCAAATCATATTTTGAGTTTGTGTTTATATACTCTTTTCAAGCTGAGCAATTTTGACTCTCTTGAAGAATTCCAAAATACAACTTACATCTTTATTTGCAGTGTTCAATGGAATCATAATGATTTTCAGCTCACTTAAAATACTAGGTTTCTAATGAAATTGATTTGTTTTGCAGAATGTTATGTGGTAATTAAAAAATTTCTTTGATACAAACTTCAGTATATTTTGTTGCTATGGATTTGTTTCTCACATTTACTTCCTAAGCCTAAAAAAAAAAATTAAAAATCAAGCCCAGAGTATTTTCATTCTAGATGAAACCTAATGCTTTTTCAGTTCTGATTCTTTTTCCTACGTAAACCAGGAGATGAGTTGTGAAAGGACATGACTGACCTCCATGATGTCAACTCCAAAAATCGATCAGGCCAAACACTATTCCCCACTAAAAGGAAGGAGGACTTCTTGAGAATGGGTGATTCCTGGACAGCAGCAGTGAGGTACATGATGAGAAGGAGATTTGTGTGTGTGTGTGTGCGCCAGAAATAGGGAAATTCTCAAAAAATGATGAGAATATATCAAAAGTACACACAGGCAGTTTGGATGAGTTCCCACAGCCCACATCTAGGACAGTTTGGGCATGAAAAAGAAAGAAAGGAAGAAGTGCGTTAATGGAATATAACTGGGTAAAATAAGAATTCATGGGTCCAAATTGATGATAAATAAATAAGGAAGAAAAAGAAAAGCTGTCCCTTACTGCCTGGTAAACAGAGAAGACTAATATATAAAATGGAGTTTAAAAATTGCCATTTTGCAACCATCCCCGTAAAATTGATTCATGCTAGGATGATCAATGGGTTATGTCTAGGGGAAGGAAGTTTGATGAAGAACAAGATATGTAGATAGTCTCAAAATATCTCTTCACAGGTTACTTACTAATTATAAAAGAAAACATAGCATACAGTGGAGAAACAGGGTAACATCTTAAGTGGACTGACATTTACACTAGCAATAGGAGGCAAAGTTATATCCAGTGCCTCAAAGGGAAACCGTGAGAAAGACACATCACTCGCGTAGAAATCCAACCAAGAATGGCTCATCTGAATTCAATCATGAGGAAACCAAATCTTAATCATATATTCAATGAAATAACTGGCCTGTATTCATCAGAAATGCCAATGGCATGAAAGACAAAGGAAGGCTGAGGAACATTTCCAAATTATATGAGACTAAAGAGGCATGACAACTAAACTCAGTATGTCATTCTAGAAAATCTCCTGAGTCAGAAAAAAACATGTATATTATATATGTATATTATTGTAAGATTTGATGAAATTGAAACATGGATTTAAAAATGTCATATCAGTGTCAAGAGTCTTAAACATAATAATTGTACTGTTATGTAAAAAAATATATAGGAAATATATGCTCTTAGGAAATACAAACTCAAGTATTGAGAGATAAAGGGGCATGATGTGTGTGACCTACTCTCACATGGGTCAGAAAAGATATGTATATTTTTAAAATGTGTAATATATAATACAGATAGATGAAAGAGATAAAGAAAATGTTAAAAGTTGGTAAGGCTTGGTAATGAGTAATCAGGTGTTTTTTTTTCTACCATTTTTGCAACTCTTCTATAGGTTTGAAATGATTTCAAACACAAACTTAAAAGGAAAAAACACAGAAGAGAAAGAATAAGCCAACTCATTATTATAGAATGCTTACTATAGCCCCATTACTCTGAAAAACAGAGGAACTAAGAAACATCAAATTCCCCATTAGAATTTTTAAATCTATGTGAGAAAATTTCATTACATTAGCACAGAAATATTAAACAAATGAATCTTATATAATAAAATAGTTATGATTGCACACAGTTATGGAATAAACCTTCAGAAGTTAGGAAGGCACATTTATTTATACCATGGACATTTTCTGATCATATGTAACTACAGGGTTCTACATTATTCCTGAAGTCATGCAGAATCAAACTTATTATCTGGACTTATTGTTGTTAGGCCTTTTATCTATCTATGTAGCAGAAAAGTATTGCCCTAAGACTCAGGACACTTAATTTTTGGGCCAGTTCTGTCATTTAAGAGCTGTTTGATTTTATCAAGTCAACCATGTGTGGGCTCAGTTTCCTCACCTATGAAAGGAGGAAGGTGAACTCCAGAATCTCTGAAGTCCTCTCACCTTTAATGGTCTATGATTCTATACAGGGTGGAAACTACGAGAGCTGCAGAGAGCAGAGAGCTGGTGAAAGTACCTGGATATATTGAATATCCTTTGATAATTTGCAGTTAGAATGCACAAGCAAATGGCCAGACTTCTATAGAAGCTATACACTTTGATGATAAAAACATTTTTATTTCCCCGGGGGCTCCTGTCCCTTTAATTTTATATGACATTCATGGCAAAGCTCTTGTGAGATACACAGGGCATATTTCATCGATCCAATTTTTCAAGAAACAAAACAGGCCCTCAGAGGTGACCTTTATATCTGTAAATAATATTAATATTCCTTTCTGGGTCTATCAGCTTGAGAAATTTGGATTCACAACCACATAAAGTGAGAAAATTAATGCCCCCATATGCTTCCTTCCATCTCTGCTCCCTTTCCATGCCCCATTGTTTTACATTATCAATGCTTGTTACCACTGAGTTCTTCCAAATGGTTGATTATTCCCTGCTTTGCCAAGAGCTTGAGTAAAAATGATTTTTTTTTTTTTAGATTTTACTTATTTATTTGACAGAGAGAGAGACAGCGAGAGAGGGAACACAAGCAGGGAGAGTAGGAGAGGGAGAAGCAGGTCTCCCGCGGAGCAGGGAGCCCGATGCGGGGCTCGATCCCAGGACTCTGGGATCATGACCTGAGCCGAAGGCAGACACTTAACGACTGAGCCACCCAGGCGCCCCAAAAATGATTTTTTTTTAAGTAAAAAGCTTTTTCACTCTTATAATAATGTGGATATTATTACCCAAAGCAGACAGTAGCATGATTAGGCCTATAAAGAAGGAGATCTGGAGAAATGGGTGATTTTTTTTATTTGTTTGTTTAAATAAATTGAATTATTTAAACCAACGATGAAAGGCAATTACAAGCCAATATTAAGAGAAAGCATGCAGCATTACTGTTAGAATGTGTACCTCAACATGATCAAGAACATGTTTGTATTAATATTTGAGAGTTATGTAGTTAAAATCACATTATTTCAAAATTCTCCAGAGAAATTATGGACTACTGAGAATTTATTCATGCCCCTTAAATATCTGCAAGTGCCACTTCGAAAAAAAACTATCCTAAATTATCCAGTGTTTTTAATTATTTATGCTTTGCAAAATTTCTTAGCATAAATCTCCAATTCCCAAAATATATTCCATAGAATTAATATTAACTGGTAGTTTGAGGGGAGGAATGGCATTTTATGCTCATATTTGGTAAGCATTGGATTAGAAAAATTAAATAGGTGTTTTCAATATAGGAATTCTGAGATCCTCTAATATGCCAGGGCACTATTTGTCTCATTTGTTTCTGGAACATTTGTTTTTTGTTTTTTCCCCCTTTAGAGTGGCTCACAAGAGCTAGTTAATATATTGTCAAATAAATATTCCTGTCTAATATACTTGGCGGGGAGGGGGAAACAGGGCCAATATACAAAATAAATCACATTTCTATATACCAGCAATGAACATTTGGAATAATTTTTTTTTAAATAATCACAAGCATAGTGGATATATCCGGCATATAGAGGATGCTCAATATTTATTGAATAAGTCTGCAATTTGTCTTTCAAATGTATTCTATTTTTATTTTTCAATAAACTTACATTTCAAATTAAAAAATGGAAGGAGATCTAACCCTGTGTTCATAAATCTGTATTCCTTGAAGAAGAATATTTCAAGTGTTAAGACCAAATTGATGCTTTTTTCAATTTATTAAATATCACATAATATTATAGTTTGTTTTATTTTTCAACCATAATTTCTTCATACATTTTGTTAGTTGTTTGAAATTTCTAATTAACTTTCCTTTTCTTGTGGATGGAATTCTAATATGTTTCATGTTGTTAATGATCATCCAGTTTATTAGTAAGAATATTTCCTACAGGACTATTTTCTACTTGAAGACTTACTCTTCAGTACCCTCTGATTTCCTGTTACCATTTGTACTGTTGATTTTCTAAGCTTGCTGAACAGCTTTCATCTAATAAATGTTTTTCATAAATTTCGAAGTCAAGTTCACTTTTTTCTTGGCTGCCATGACCTTATTTTTCTTGGATTACTTTTTTCTTTTGCACTAGTATACATCTCCCAGTATTTTTTTCCCCCAGAAAGTATGCATGGGAGATAAAATTTTCTAAGCTCTTACATGTCAGAAAAAGTCTTTTGGACTGGAAAGATAATTTAGATAGGTATATAATTCTAGCTTCAAAAGAATTTTTCCTCAGAACTTTTAAAGCATTTTCCATTATCTTCTAGCAACTGATTTTGCTGGGGAAGAGACTGACACCAGTCGGATTCTCATGTCTTTATAGATAACCTGTTTCTTCTCTCAGGAAGTTTTTGGCTCTTATTTTTTTAATATGGTCAAGTTTCAGAAAAGGTGCCTATGTATGGATCCCTGATTTTTCATGCATCATTTGGCGATCCTTTTAAGTGAAACCTTTCATTTAGTCAGCAAAAATAGACTATCTATTATAAGCCAGGCACCCACAACAGGAATCCTAGCCCCCTCACGGGCAAGTTATTCAACTTCTTTAGAGAGAACAGCTTTGGTTTGGGTTTACTTAGGGTACGCGTCGCCGCTGTGAGTGGATGTGGGGTAGAGAATGGTGTGAAGATGGACTCGATAGTTTTTCTGCAGATATTAAACCAATACCCTTGATTTCTGCTTCACTTTCTTCTGGAATTCTTGCCAATTCCCAGCTTGAACTTTCAACTTTCTTCCATGTAATTTCTTAGTTGTAAATTCCTTGGCTTCAGTTTATAACAAAATCTAACTGTTAACCGAGCTGTGTTTCTGGAAGTGTTATAGGTGCTTCACATAACTTGGCGAATCCACACAACAACCCATGAGGGAGGTCCTATAATTACCTATATTTTATAATGAGGAAACAGACTTGTTCAAAGTCATACACATTATGATTGGTGGAGCTGACATTTGAATCCAGACTACCTGTGATCCCATCCCCACACATCTTGGAGAAATATATAGAAATCCTTGATTCCCTGATCCTGGCATTTATTATGAACTTATTTCCTTACACATATTTTTTTTAAAAAATAGGTATTTCAGTGGAATGTGAGATGTGAAGGCATGTGTTCTGTCTGCAACCTTTAACTGAAATCTATCCATACCTTCTGAATTCTAAATACACAAAGGCTCCGGCCAGCCTGGGTCTAGGATACAGTCTAGGCAATGAGTAGCCAGACGCTTAGTTCTAGAAGCAACGCTGCTGTGGTCACTCTGTCCCGTTGCTTTCACTACCCTCTACTCCCATCGCTGGCACACCCTCTTGCTGACAGAACCTAAAGATGTGGGTGAATTTCCTCAGTCCTGGTCCTGCTCATTTCTCTGATTGGGCTGGATACCAAGGGAAAGTGGCATGAGGGCTTAAGGAAGGACACGGAGCGAGGAATGGAATTTGTGTGGGAAACTGGGCTTGGTGCCTGCTCCCTGCTAATTACCGAATGTCCCTAATGTGTCAGGTGTTGCTCTAGGTATTCTGTATCTCTCATTCTATCTAATTTTTATAATGACCCTGCAGCAAAAGTGTGATTATAGATTTTTTTTTAATAGATTAGCACACTAAGGCTTAGAGAGATTAAGAAATTGGCGCAAGGTTACACAGGTAGTATGCTCATCTGGCTTTAAAGCCCATAGCAATTCCACCCTGCCATGCTTTCTTTTGACTCCCAAGTGTTTGGAATGGGGCTGGTGTTTGTGCATGCTCACCCTCCCTCCTTCCCTCTCAGTACACTCATACACACACACACACACACACAAATTAACTAATTCAACCAATACTGATTGAGGAGTTATGTACTAAGTATTTGACAGAGTCACGTGATTTATATGCTCCCTTCCATGAGTCACATCATGCCTCTCAAGCACACCATGATGGAACTGTCCAAGGAATATAGGGACCGAGTTTGGGATCTATGCTCAGGTGGGTGGCTGTCTATAGATCAAGCCTGGAAGTGCTAGAGAAGAGTCCTTTGCAGAAGAGCTCCTTCTCCTCCACTACTGGGTTTGCGATTCTGACTTGAGGTTAATTCCCTCCAGGTGAGATATTTTGCCAAATTAAGAAGCCCATCACCTTTTTAGGAGTCCTTATCACCTTGGTGTGAGTTAAGTTATCGTTTCTTCAAAACGATAGTGTGATGGATCACAAAACTTTCACAATTACTTATATCCCCATAGGCATGTCCCTTTACAAGGGGATTTTGCCATGCTTCCCATCAAAAGGTTGAGTTTATTTCTCTATACTTTAAGCTGGACGTGACCAGGTAGTCTCCTCTGGCCAAGAGGACATAAGAAAACGTGGTGCAGGGGACGCCTGAGTGGCTCAGTCAGTTAAGTGTCTGCCTTGGGCTCAGGTCATTATCCCAGGGTCCTGGGATCAAGCCCTTCATCAGGCTCTCTGCTCAGCAGGGAGTCTGCTTCTCCCTCTCTGCCCCTCCCCCAGCTTGTGTTCTCTCTCTCAAATAAATAAAACCTAAAAAAAAAAAAAAAAGGAAAATGGTGCAGAGGACTGAAAAGTGCTGCAGTTAGGGTCTGCCTATTACTGCAGGGAACCCTTCTGCTATCATGTGAACGAGCCTCCTTAAAGATGAGACCCCATGTGAAGAAAGGCCTTCGGCACCCCAGCTATTCTTGCTGTAGCCTCAGAGCCTCACACATGGGAGGGAGACCATTTCTCATCACTGAGCCCCAGATGACTGGCTTAGTGCAGAAGAACTAGCCAGATCATTTACAGAATTGGGAGATGTACATGGTTGTTGTTTCAAGTCACTAAGTTTTGTGGTGTTTCTCCATGAGGCAACAGCTAACTACATATATGTGTGTGTGTGTGTGTGTGTGTGTGTGTTTAGTTATGTATATTTTATTATAGTTATATATTATACTCCATATATAGTCATATATGTATAGTTGCACACATACACACATATATATAGTTGAGGTGGTTGGGGGAGGGGGACAAAACAGCAGGGGAAAGACAGAAAGAAAAATGCCTTGATTATATTTGTGCAACCTGAAGGCTGTGAATGGGTAGAGGCAGAGGAACCCTTGAGAAGAGTGAAGCACAAAAAAGGAAGAAGGGAGAACATTAAAAACAAACTTCACTCTTCCTCACGATTGATCTTTTCATAGCTCCAAGAAGGGACATTTAGAATGTCAGCACATTTCTTCAGTGTTAGGGTTTTGTTGTAATTTGAACAATCCAGAAGTAATCGGACACTTTTGTTTACTTCTTATTTAAAAGTCCAGCGGAGATAAATAATTTCTCAATAGATTCATTGAGTTCATCTTGACCCAGAACTCTGAGTCTAAATACAGCCATTATCTGAAACTGTGAAACATCAGAAGGGGAAGCCGACTCAATTCATTCTCCATCAAACTTCTGCCCCCTTGTTTTAACATCCTACTATGTTAAAGAACACCGGACCCTAATGTTCTGATCCAGTATTACACCCTCAGTTGCATAATATGCTTTTTCCCTCCTCTGCCCTTGAATATAATGCATTCTATCTCTTCTGCAATGTAAATAACCTACTTTGCAATCTGGTCATTTGAATGGATGCCTGCTGTCTTCGGAAACGTTAAGTTTCAGGGACCTTGTTTCATTAATTTATCATTTAATTTATTATTTTTGTGTAGTGATGGTTGATCCCCACTTTCAAGGATCTTATTGTCTAAGTAGAAGAGGAAAAACATACATCAGTTTTTAAAGTACATGTCACATTAATATTGAGTATTTACAAAATGTTGTGTGAGCACAAAGAAAGAGAAGAATTGGGGTGCCCGGGTGGCTCAGTTGGTTAAGCGTCTGCCTTCAGCTCAGGTCATGATCCCAACATGCTGGGATCGAGCCCTGCATCGAGCCCTGCATCGGGCTCCCTGCTCACTGGGGAGCCTGCTTCTCCCTCTCCTGCTCCGCCTGCTTGTACTCTCTCTCTCTCTGTCAAACAAATAAATAAAATCTTTAAAAAAAGAGAGAAGAATTGCTTTGACTCACGCATCTGTATCCTTCCCTTGTCTTCCTGCTTCTACACCTGACCCCCTTTATAAAATAAATGTGCTTTCAGTAGCCAGAAGGATTTGTTAAAACACATTGGATTATATAAATTCTCTGCTAAATTTTCACTTTAAACTACTGACTGGCCATAGACAGCCAATGGCCCCGGCGGCTGCCTTTCTCTCTTATACCTCAGTCATGCTGGCTCCTTCAGTTCGTTGGGAACCCAGGCTTGCTCTCGAGCTTAGCACTTTGGATCTAGTGGTATCTAATCTCTGCCTGACTGGCTCCTTCTTGTCATTCAGAGCTCAGCTTAGGTGGCCTCGACCCTGACACCTGATATAAGTAACCGCCCAGTCACCTGACGTCATATGGCCCTGCCTAATACTAACCAAGGTAGCCAGGTGCCTCCCTCCTTCCCTCTCCTTTCCCTCCTTTCCTCCCTTCCCCTGTTCCTTTCCCTCTTTCCCTCCTTTTCTTTCTTTCTTTCTTTCTTTTCTTAACTCTGTCTCTCTGCACTAGAATAAAAAACTCAATCAGAACCTCCCTCCCACCCCACCCGGTATCCGCCTCATAATAGGCATGCAGTAAATACTCCTTGAATGCACGAACAGACGGACAGAATTCTGAATGCTGGAGATTCACCGGTGGAATGGGGGTGAAATAGCTTTTCAGACAGAGAAAGCAGCACCTTATTCAAAGACACAAAACAATGAATGGTTCATTAGAAGTATTTTGGCATGGCTGGATGTGAGCTGAGCTTGGAGAGAGCAGGAAAATAAATGGAGGTGAACTGAAATGTTTTATATATATACCCACATCCCAATACATGGTTTTTCAACCCAAGACCTAGTTTCTTTACAGACACATGGCAATGCACACTTCTGACACTTTCTGACATTGCTGCCCTGCAGGAAGAGAGGGACATGGTCTTGAAAAAGCTAACTGACACATTTGCTCTGCTGTAACAACTCATTTCAGAGTTTGACTTGGGACTGTTTGTACGATAATTTTTTTTACAGTTTAATGAATGAGTTGGAGATAGATTTCTAAACGTGGCCAAATATGGGAAACACATACAGCATCATTTTGTGTCGTTTATTCATTTGCCTCTTACAACAAATCACTACAAGCAGCAGTTTAATTTACAATATTATATTTTTTATGCATTTATGTTTGAGATTTATTTATTATTTGTGAGGTTTATTTTTTTTTTAAGAATTTATTTATTTATTTGAGAGAGAAAGTAAAGAGAGAGAGTATGAGATCGGGAAGGGCCAGAGGAAGAAGCAGACTCCCTGCTGAGCAGGGAGCACGGTGTGGGGCCGATCCCTGGACTCCAGGATCATGACCTGAGCCAAAGGCAGAGGGTCAACGAACTGAGCCACCCAGGCACCCCTATTCGTGAAGTTTAAAAACAATTTTTGGAGACAGGGAAGAGGTTTTCATTAACTGTGATAGTCTCCTCTTCTGTGAATTGGGAATAATAGTAGTTATTAGTCTCAAAGGGTAGTTTTAAGACTAAAATGACTCAAAAGGTATAAGGTACTCAGAGCAGTCCTGGGCATAACTGTTAGCCTATATCATGATTATGATTATTCACTGCTCTCATGAAGAGAGACCTGGTATAACTTTACTGAAAGAATTTTACCCTGGGTTCAAAAATCCCCTGTAAATTGTTTATATTTTGCTGGAGAGACACATTCTGCCATTTTGTCATTGTGGAGACTCCTTGGTGATGACTAATGTCATTTCTTGCATGCTTTTATTTATTTATTTTCAAGATTTATTTATTTATTTTGGGTGGGAGAGGGGCAGAAGGACAGGGAGAGAAAGAATCTCAAATAGACTCCCCATGGAGCGCAGAGCCTGGCCTGGGGCTCCCTCTTGTGACTCTGAGATCATGACCTGAGCGGAAATCAAGAATCTGAGGCTTAACCAACCCCCCTTGTATGCTTTTAAAACATGGTGTAAATGAAAACCACTCAGTTGAATTGTGCCCAACTTTTTGTTTTTGTGTTTAAAAACAATACAAAGGTAAGAATATACCAAGGAGGTGCAGGGCATCTGAACAGACAAAGCATCCCCTAGGATGAAGAAAGCGCACCTTCCCTACAGAGAGGTGTTGGCAGTCCTGCCTTTTGGATCCAGTAAGGGAGACCACCGCAGTGGCTCAGTTTCTGCGCTCCCCAGCCCTCCTCATCAAGACTCGAGGCTGGCTGTGGCCTGTGGTTCTGCAACCCAGCTGGTCGGGAGGGCAGGAAGGAAGGGTGGACCTGCTTGAGATTTCCTGTCTTGCTGTGAGTCACTGATACCGAGCACTTCTTGCATTTCACTGCCTACTCTCCGGAGAGCAGGAATGCGCGCAGAAGTCAAACCCCATCTCCTCGTCCTGATGATAGCTGCCTTCCCCGCCATAAACAAGCAAGGTCTGCAGGGCTTCGGGGCTGCCTCCCCCTATGGGCGAGGCAAGAAATCGATAGAAGGCCTCATAAGGAGACGATAATGAAGCTTGTGAGAACGAACATCCTTGCATATCACGTAGGTGCAATGCAAAAGGACACTCATGTGGAGACCGAAGGCATAATTTCCAATTCTGACTCAGCTAGCAAAGATTGTAAGCCTGTCTCACACCTATTTCCCTCCCATCCCCTGCCTGCCAGCATTGCAAACAAACTGAAGTTGAATATGGGGTTTTGAAATTCCTGTAAGTAAATGCCTTGTAAATAAAAATTTAAAAATAATCTTTGCCTGTGAAGCCTGTGGAAGGGATTAATCTTTGTAGAGAAAGTCTGTTAAGAGGGAGTGATAACAGCTGGGCTACACAGCTTCCAAGCCTGCCGGGAGGATTAACAATCATAATAACAACAACAATAATAATAATAAATAATAGCTACCGAGCACTTGTTTTACACTGATATTATACATTATTGCTAATCTTCATAACAACCCCCCCACCTACCCCACCCCGTGGCCAACTCCCTCCATTCTACCAGCTGTCTTGAAATGGGATGATGCATGTGACAGTGCTTTGAAAACATTAGTCCTTATGAACCATGAGAGACGATGGACTCTGAGGAACAAACTGAGGGTTCTAGAGGGGAGGGGGGGTGGGGGGAGGGGTTAGCCTGGTGATGGGTATTAAAGAGGGCACATATTGAATGGAGCACTGGGTGTTATACGCAAACAATGAATCATGGAACACTACATCTAAAACTAATGATGTAATGTATGGTGATTAACATAACAATAAAAAAATTTAAAAAAATATTAGTCCTTAAATAGTTATTTTTATACAAAAGTATAACTGTAATCAACACTCATAAACATTCCAGGAATAATATTTTACTTAGTTTACAAAGAGCATGAGCTTTGGGATTACACACAACAGGGTTCAAATACCATTTTTGCCCAATAGTATCTGTGGGACTATTGCTAAGTCTCTCTGAGCCTCAGTTTCCTCCCTTGTAAGCTAAGTGCAATAACAGCTCCTCCTAGGACTATAGCATTCACAAGGGTTATGTTTAAAAATTCCACAACTCTTGGGGCGCCTGGGTGGCTCAGTCAGTTTAAGCGTCTGCCTTCAGCCCAGGTCATGATCCCAGGACCCTGGGATGGAGCCCGGCATTGTGCTCCCTGCTCAGCAGAGAGTCTGCTTCTCCCTCTGCCTGTTGCCCCCACCTCCCACCCCGCTTGTGCTCTCTATCTCAGATAAATAATCTTTTTAAAAATTTAAAAATAAAAATTCCACAACTCTGTGTTTGATACACAGTAGGTCCACCACACATATAGATTCCCCTTTCTTGCCCATTTTTCCCAGAGACAACAGAACCAAGACAAAGATCTCTAAAATCATTAGTTAGGTATTTGAGCATTTTTCCAAGCGCCTGCAGAAATACTGAGGAGTAAGAAGAGCAGGTAGAAGAATGAGTCACAGAATATTACAGATGAAAGAGTCTGCTGCCCATGAGGAAAATAGTCTGGTTGTTCTCATAAAGTGTTCAAAAAAAAAAAAAAAAAGACTTAAAAAAAATTTTGTGATGGAAGAGCAATCATTACAAATGCAGTTTCTTTTCCTATACATTGTCGGATCATAACAACATAACTTGATTCTAGGGCTTGGGTAGGGAGGTTGCAATGAATTCAGTGGTGATACAAATGAATCTGAATTGCGAGTCGTTAAGTGGCCGCCTCAGAAAACCAGAAACAGGGCCTCGCCTACCGCGTATTCATTAGAGGGGAGAGATTATATAGCGGTCACCACAGGGCATTCGAGAATAAGATACTCGCAAATTTTTACTTTGCTCACCCAATTAAAGCTTGCCTTTTATCCATGAAAGCTGGGTCAGTGCTCAAAATGATAATTATTTTGTTAGACAAACAGCCCCCTTTCTCAAGCCCTCCCTAACTTTTTTGCGGGAAATGTTATGAATGTCGAGCTTGTCAGTGCATCTAAAAGACTGCTTGTGCTGAGCAGAAAGCCTTGCGAACGATCTCGGCAAAGGCACCAGCACCACGTGGCAGACCCTGAAGCATTCAGGTGAGCCCTGTATAGACCGGAGCACTGGCTTGTTGGGCCAGGCCTAAAGCCTCCTAAATAAGTAGCATTCTTTTCTGCCATTTTGGGAGCTTAAAATATCCGCTTCGAATTCTGTTGGCACAACTAAAAATAACATACTTTGCAAAAGAAAGACATGAAGACCAGAGTAAACATCCTTAAATAATAATAAACTTTTTTATTATAAGGTCTTTCTTTTTTTTTTTTTTTAATTGCATCTCCTAACAAAATACTCACTCTCTGTACCGACAACCTCTACCCCTGAAATGGCTCTAATTATGGGTGCTAAATAGAAGACCATCCAACAAATTGAGGACATAGTTCTGATAATTATCTTGTATATTATGGTTTCAGGGGCTGAGAGAGTTGGATTTTCTTATGGTAGTTGATAGTTATTGAATAAATATTTGATAAAGAGTTTAAAAGGCAATATCCAGGAGTATGAGTCCATGTCGTTAAAAAAGATAGAGGAGGATAAAAGAAAATGAGTGTTCCTCTTTAAGGAGCAGTTTATAAGATCTTAATTAATGACAACAGTGTTTGTTGTAGCTTTTATTATTCGTGGATGTCCTGAGGATATAATACAAAAGTATTTTAATGCTACTAATATTGCTGAGCTTAACGTGAGTTTTCAATATGAAAAGGGGATTTTCTACTTGTTTAGTTCTTTGTGACAGAATTATTCTTAGACTAAAACACAAGCTGTGCATTTTTTAAAAATATATTTTGGTTATTTGATATCCCTGGTCCACACAATGTAGGACCCACATCTAAGGAACAGAAATGTGGGAGGGAGTCACATGGAAAAAAAAAGAACTTGAGTGTTTTTAAGGGCAAAGGAATTTAACAGTGATGATGTAAAATGGGCAAACTCAACCTTGCCACACCTCTAAGAAATAATCTTTTTCCTCTCTTCTTTTTAATCTTCTCTGTGTTATAAAAACTAAATCTAGAGAGGTTTGTCATTTTCGAAATAATTACATTTAACACAAGAAGCGACAAAGGGCAATTATGGAAGGTAAAATGGTTTTCTTCCACTGGTTTTCCCTTTAAGTTTCCAAATACACAGAGTTGACCCTTTTACTGAAGGAGTTCTGAAGGCAGCAAGGCCTGGCCCATCACAGGCCTGGTAGCATTTAGAGAACTGGAGATGCCACTTTGATCCTGAACCTGGGATCTCTCTTCTCCTATTACCCTTCTACTTCTACCATTTACTCAAAGAGTCCATCTCCCCTATCAGAGTGAGCCTGCACTCCACTTGCAGATGCTTGGTGCTTGGCTTTCTGACCACACAGGTATTGTCTTGGTCCAAAGTCACCATCTATGACAGAGCCACTTCGCCATGCAAGGGCTTCGCACACGCCAATGTGCATCAGAAGCACCTAGAGAGCTTGTTGAAACAGCTTACTGGGCCTCGGCCCTGGAGTTTCGGATCCATTAGGTCTGGGGTGGTGCCTGAAAAGTGATTTCCCTGAAGCTACCCGGGCTAGATCTCCAAAAGATCTCAGGTGAAACTGATGCTGCCAGTCCGAGGCGCGCCCTTGATAACCACCGCTCCGGAGCGAAGAGCCTGTGATTGAAAGCTCCGAAGTCTTGCTTCATCTCATTTCATAACTCCCCTCCACTAAAACACTTAGGTGTGGCCTCCGTGCCTTGTTTCCTCCTTCGTAAAACAAAAAGTGTTGAGCTGGTAAATTCTTGCTTATTATTTCTCAATTTTTTTTTTGTCCATTTCACCTGGAAATTTATGGCACAGTCGCATCAGTAAAAAAGACTCATTCCAACAGCCCTTTTGAGTTGTGAACCTCTTGCCTGCTAACATACCCTAGTTTCATTGAAAGTGTTGGGTGGAGGGAGAGGTTAGGAAAAGCACCTCAGTTATTTCTGAATATGAAATAAAATACTTCACAGTTAAATTTTTTGATCAGAGCTTCCCAAATGATGCGCATGAAGGGTTACAGGTGTACTGAGATATTGGGTTCCCTTGGACCTGAGGCACCAGAGCCCCCCAGGCCGTCCATCTTCAAAAGCATTCCTTCACCCTAGTGTACCACTCAGATATTGTGATTTTCTGTGTACCGTGATATGACAGAGTTTGGGAAGCACTGTTAGGATAAGTAAAATAACTTTGTTCCTTCATCTGTTCTGTAGATCTTACATTCTTCATATCGAATTAATGTAGGAATAAGGGCAGTTATATGAGAAAGTCTGATTGTGGTATGCTAAGTTTTGAAAAATGTTAGCTGAAACACTGCCATCATTCTTGAGAGAGCTTGTTTGGAGGTTCTAGCAGGGGAGCGCAGCTACTCGTATACCCTTGACCGAAGAACGGTCCTCCTCTATCGGGGAAGGTCGTCCTCTTCGACCGAGCGCGCAGCTTCGGGAGGGACGCACATGGAGCGGTGAGGGAGGAAGGGGACACCCGCCTAGCCAGCCAGATCAGCCGAATCAACCCTGGCGATCAATGGGGTGACAGATGTCGCAGCCAGATCGCCCTCACATCCACACTGCCATCATTCTTTTTTTTTTTTTTTAAGATTTTATTTATTTAACAGAGAGAGACAGCGAGAGAGGGAACACAAGCAGGGGGAGTGGGAGAGGGAGAAGCAGGCTTCCCGCAGAGCAGGCAGCCCGATGCGGGGCTCGATCCCAGGACCCTGGGATCATGACCTGAGCCGAAGGCAGACGCTTAACGACTGAGCCACCCAGGCGCCCACACTGCCATCATTCTTGATGCATTTTACTTTGAAACAGAAAGTTGATAGGGTTTGGAAGTGATGAGCTGATTCCCCTGAAGCCACCTGGGCTGGATAGAGCCCTCCAGCCCAGTGCTGCATCTGTTTTGTTGTATCCTCTAGCTGCACACTGGGCTTTGCATGGGTGCATAACAAAAAATCAAAACGCCGTGATTCACAAGAAGCAGAGGTTCCTGCACAAGTGTGTGCATGTGCAGGTCCTGTCGTTTAAGTATGGAGAGTAGGGGGGCACCTGAGTGGCTCAGTTAAGTACCTGCCTTTGGCTCAGGTCATGATCCCGGGGTCCTGGGATAGAGCCCACGTTGGGATCCCTGCTCAGTGAGAAACCGGTTTCTTCCTCTCCCTCTGCCCCTCCCCCCTGCTCATGCTCGCTCTCAAAATGGATAAAATCTTAAAAAAAAAAAAAAAAATCAGGTTGGAGAGTAGGGAAGAATGGTGAAGTCTTTGGGTAGGTCTTTCAAATTTCCTGAAAGTGTAGGCAAATCTACCACCTGGATCTGCATCTTCCCTGGAAGGAAATCTCAAAGAACTCTGGATAGAAGCTAGATATATCCCACTGTATCCTCAGAGACTAGTGTAGTGCTTGGAGCAAGATGGGTGCTCAGAACATGGCTTTGAATGGCTTGGTAAAGGCTTGACAAGGGAATTTCTACTGTCTGGAACCTATATTATTTGCACAGCATATAGAAGGAGCCCTAAAATGGGAAGTGGCATGGAACAGAAGGAAGTATTTTACTCTATGAACTGAGCCAATTTATTATTCTAAGCGGTTCTCCAACCTCATCAATTTGTTACAACTCATTTTCTAGGTGGTTTAATTCCTGATTGTTTTTCAAGAAATAGTATTCTCTTATCTTGGTTGCTAATTAGTCTTCAAATGTTTGTCACCCTCCTTTTGTAAAGTAAATTTCCACAGCCTTTCTGCTTGCTAAAGTATTGTCTAATTTACTGCTTACAAAATAGTTTAAGCTGACCTATGAGCTCCGTCGGAAGAGAGCTGTTCTCCATCACCAACTGCCTCCTCCACCACGAAAACTATGCCAAAGCTCTCTAGTATTTCACATTACAGCCAAAATGGCTCTCACATGCCATGAATTCATAAAAACTTACTATTTTGCTGGTAGTCCCAAACTGATTTTAACCTCTAGTTAGTCAATCGATCACTTCTAGCAGAGGAAAAGTAGGTGACAACATTGTGCATGTCCTTAGTCCTTGCAAAAAAAAAAAAAAAAAATAGACAAAATCCAGAAGGAACTGAAGGCTGCTTTAGCTCTGAACTGGAGGGGAAAAAAAATGCTTCCCTGGAACTCAGGTCCATTTTTACACTTCTTCAAATCTCATTTCCCAGTTTATTACTCATTGCTGATAATTCTGTGCTTGACACTGGTTGGGCAAGATTTTGAAATGGCCAACCATGTGTTATTTTCATTTACAGTTCCTTCAGGCTTAAAAGAGACCACTATTCTTTGATAGACGAATCTTCTAGATGCCCTTCCCAACAGATATGGAATTCCTTTCCTTTATTATCCACATCTGCTTTGTGTAAGCTGGGCTTCTCCTAGCCCTGAGAGAGACAACCATCAACTCATAATTTGTAAATTTCTACTCTGCGGATACTGGTTTTCTTAAGAGTGTTCCGACTATGACTCTCTTGAGTATTAAAAACAAATGAACACGAGACCGCTCTTCGCTAAGGGACAGTGTCACCATCAGCACCATCACCCCCAAAGCCTCACAGGTAGTGTCCTCGTAGTCCATCTACTTCTTGTCTATCCACACCTGTCAACAGGATCTCTAGCTCCTGGAGGGCAGAGATCCTGTTTTGCATCTTTTGCATCCTTCCTAGTGGCTAATGCAGTATTGAGCATCACGTGGATATTTAATAAACAATTGTTGTGTCATGTTGAATTGAATTAAATACCTGCATATTTCTGGTGCTAACCAAGGGAAGCAGCTGAGCTTACCCTGCTCTCCACAGTCTGAGAACTATCCTCAATCAAGTAAGATAGACAAAGATGACTGGGAAGGAAAAACCAAAAACCAACACAAAATAGTACAAAGAAGGGTTAGAAGAAAAATAATTCCCCTTTAATCTCATCCTGTCTCTGCTTCAGACAGGGGATGCTTGGTAGATGTCTGGTAAAAGTTACAACACACAGGTGTGATGTGATTGTCAAATGTACCAACAGAATGAAACAAAACAGATTTTTTTTTTTTTTCCGGTTAAGCTTGAAGTTATAATAAAAAGTTCTGTGTTTATTTCATATTATTTCTTTGACTTTTGTATTAGTAAGCCTGTGTCTAAATAATGAAAAGTATTTCTCCAAGCCCATGACTAATTCCTAGTATTAACTCAGACACTAGTTTTCATGCATATTCTTCCCCTATTGTAAACCTTGTGAGCGTCATGTGCAGGAAGTAAGTCAGAGGGCAGCGCAGAGGTTTTCTGTGAACTTCAGTCCTCTCACATGGGCTTCCTAGAGTACTTTGTGCTTGCTCCAGATGAGACAACCCTGACCTCATATTCCTCCTTGTGATGCCTTGACTAGCTGCTGTTTTTTTGGGTTTTGTTTTCTTTTTTCTTTTTTTAAGATTTTATGTATTTATTTGCCAAAGAGAGAGAGAGAGAGAAAAAGTGAGAGAGCGGCAGGCAGAAGGAGAAGCAGACTCCCCGCCGAGCAAGGAACCCAATGTGGGGCTCGATCCCAGGACCCTGGGATCATGACCTGAGCCGAAGGCAGACACTTAACCAACTGAGCCACCCAGGTGCCCTAGCTGCTGGTTTTTAAAAGCTAGTTTTGAATCTCTTGTTTTTTTAGATCTCTATTATAAAGTCTTTCACCTTATACATTTTTTCCCCATCCCCCCCAGGGTATAGTGGAATAATGAGCAGATTGTGGATTGTCAATCATAGAATTGCCAAATCATGTCAAATTAAATTTAAAATCTAAAAGAAATTTTAAACCGCTACACTTTGTTTCTAGGATGAAGGTTTTGCATGGTATCTGTGGATCAATACTATACCAAATAATTATTATAAATTAAATATTATAAAATATCATAAGAATTGTTAAGCAAAATAGCAGTTGAACCCACAGTGGCCATTGCATAAAAACACAGTCAGGTCTTGCTGTTTCCTCTAACATATTTGTCTTATACTTTTTATATAAAGGTATATCTGTGAAAGCACTAACCACATTTAAAAGAAAAGTATTTGGAATTTTTTGTTGTGTAAAAATGCTTAGGTAGCACCCTATGGGATCCTTTATTTCTGTTACCTTGGCTTTTGGAAAAGTGAACTGAATTCTTTAAATAAGTTTATGGGGGGCGCCTGGGTGGCTCAGTTGGTTAAGCGACTGCCTTCGGCTCAGGTCATGATCCTGGAGTCCCGGGATCGAGTCTCACATCGGGCTCCCTGCTCAGCAGGGGGTCTGCTTCTCCCTCTGCCCTCTTCCCTCTCATGCTCTCTGTCTCTCATTCTCTCTCTCTCAAATAAATAAATAAAATCTTTAAAAAAAAAAATCAAAATAAATAAATAAATAAATAAGTTTATGGGAACTACGTGGTATGCACTGTATGTTGGCCCCAGAGATCACCTTACCTGTTATCAACATACATGGTCTGTTGTATGATCTTACCTGTAGAGTTGGTCTAAGGACACATTAGTGTTCTCGGCACCACCCCACTTCCATTTTAAGGGATACTCTACAATAATGATTTTTTTATTCTTTATTTCAAAAGCCACCATTGTCATTGGCAAAGCTAGAATATTTTATAAGATAGTCGTGACTAGAAGCTTGGGACTATTTAGCAAAACTGAGCAGGGAGCAGGCCCATTTTGCTGCTGTGTTCGCAGATCTGATTAAATGCCATTTTCATATACTGTGGAACCTAAAGCAGTGTTTCCCAAAGCATGGCCTAAGAATAATTTAGGAAATGTGTCAATTATGCAGATTCCCAGGCTCTACACAGACCAACAGAATTGGAGCCTCTAGTTGCAGGACCCGGACATCTACATTTAAACAAGTATCCCAAGTGATTATCATGCTCACCAAATTTTAACACCGCTTAGGCTCACACTTGGTAATTTAAAAATATATGATTCATATTTAAAAAAAAAATTATATTTCAATAAGCCTCTCCACTCAGTATTCTATGTCATTTCCTACTTTCTTTCTATTCTCTCACCTCTTGCTAAGTCTCACAGAATTTTCGACTATGAGAAATTAGAATTCTTTGGTTATAAACAACAGAATCTAATGCTGAGTAAGTTAGGCCAAAACCAAATTTACCGCACTTTATGGGGGTAACTTCTAAATCCAAAGACCCACTGTTAGGACTAGATAAGACCTGAGTAGCTCTGGATATGTAGAGTAGGAAGGACTGGGTGTATTCAGTTCCTCTGTCACTTTATTCACATTTCAAATTACATTGGGAAAGCAGAAGCTTTGCCCAGAATGACCATCTGCTTATATCTTAGGTGGATAAGTAGGTGAGTGTGTGACTTAGGGGCAACTTCCAGAACTATGTCCAGTGACCAAGGAGTAGATCTCCACAACAAAATAGCAGTACCATTGCAAGAAGAGTAGAGGAAGATTTTTGTGTAGTCAAAAATAACAGGTTTACCATACAGCAAAAAACTTTGGAATGCAGAATGCTAAGTCCTCATTTTCTTCTGAAGTCACCTCATTCCTTAGAGTTAACCAACAAATACTTGTACACCTGGTGTTCTGTGTCTGGTGCTATGTTGGGTTTTAGAGAATTAACAAAGAAGTTACTAGAGGTCAAGGGCAACAAATTAAGGCAAACAGTAAGTGGGCTACTTGAGACAGAATATGTTTATAATAGAACTTCTCTAATCAGGAGTAAGTAAGGAAGAGCCTATATAAATGGACTATTATTTCCATTAACTAAGGACAGTGTGGTAAACATCGGTTTGCTTTTGGGGTGTTTTTATGGGGCCTGTCTTGAGGAATAGGTATGGAGGCTTGCAATTTATATAATGATTGGATTAAAGTTATTGAATAAATAAAATGACCTGATTACAAGGTTTTCTCCCTCTTAAGTAGGCAAGTATTTTCCCTGAAATTATGTTAAATTATATTACATTAAATTATTTATTTGAACAGACCCTATCATTTCAACCTACTTTTATTGAGCACCTACTACATGCTAGCTACTGGGGCTAAAAAAAAATTTTTTTTTATTTCCTGCATTCAGGAAGCTCACATTCATTTTCAGGGAGTTCCTTCCTTCAGAGATAATGGAGAGGCAAACTTTAGCCTGGTTTTATATTAACTTATCACAGATTCCATGATTTGCCCTTTTCTACTTGTCTTTGCACAGGCTGCCCTGCCAGGAACACTCCATCCCCTACTTATCCACCTAATAAACATCCACTCATCCTTCATGTTTGAGATCAAAAGACTTAGTTTTCTCTGGCTTCCCCTAGAAACTTAAAACTTCCCTGTGACATTTTATGCCAATACTTCCATCCTGTAATTGCTTACCTGCCTAGCTCCCCATTTGACTTCCACTACCTTTCTTTTTTATCTTCCAAGAACCTAGAACCTTCTTAGACACATGGCTTCAACCACCATTTGTATTCTGAGAATGCTCAAAGCTCTGTCTCCGCCTCAGAAATGTTTATTGATTTCTGGATTTATACAGCCTGCTGCACACAAGGAATTTCCAAATCTAATCTCACTGATTTTTCCTTCGTCTGTTTCCTCCTCTTGGAATTCTCAATCTGGGTGAAAATTTCTGCCCTCTACCTAGTTTTCCAAGACAGAAACCTAGAATCTCCTGGACTCCCCATTTGCTTCCTCCTTCCATGCAAATTCAGAATTCAATCTCTGCACTTCTTTCCACCTTAATTTCTTTCTCCTCTGTCTGCCTGCCCATTTACCTGTCTACATCCCCTCTGCCACTGCCTTAGCTCAGGCCAGCATGATTTTTGCCAGGAGGACTGCAGCAGCCTCTAGCCCTAGTCCAGCCCCTTCAGATCCATCTTCCAGAGAGATAGTGGGAGTTGACTTTATAAAACAATTTATTTCTCTTACCTCTTAAAAAAAAAAAAATTTTCAAAAGTTCCTGTAGTATTAAGGATAAAGTTCAAGTTCCTTCTCATAACATAAAATCTCTCCCTTATCCACTCTGCCTATCAGAGTCTAGCACCAAGGTATGCCCAATACAGTACATACTGTTGATGCCTCTACCCCTCACCTCCCCCTGGGGCCTTGCCATGGCAATGAGACTGACTTCCTGCTGCCTGAGGTCTTTCTCTAGCAGTCCTCCACAAACAAGTATCAAAAGTTGATGCATAAATGAATACTCAATCTTTCTTATCCTCCCTCTAGATAACTTAGAGGCCTGGGTCTTGCATAACTCCGAGTTCCCCAGTGTAGCTGATTTCCATTTCCCCACAGTGGTAACAGGCTTGATAAAGTAGACTCAATGGCTGCCTTTCCTTTCCTAGCTTACTTTCCCATAGCCCCCCCACCCCCACCCAGTGTTTCCTGGGGTCACCTCACCCATGCACTGAATCTTTGGCCCTGCATCTGATTTGAGGAAGCTAAATAAGATACCCAACATGTATTCTTTGTTTTAGCCAAGAAAATGAAGAGAATTTGTTTGTTTGTTTGTTTTTTAAAGTGTTAAGTTTTCCCATGTTTCCTCTGCATGGGATGATTCTGGCTCCCACCTCCTTTACCTAGCTAAATTTTACTGATTTCTTAAAATTATGCCCAAGCACTGCCTCTTTAAGGGAAGCTTCTCTTTTTCTTTCCTTTTTTAAGGTTTTATTTATTCATTTGACAGAGAGAGAGAGAGAGCACAAGCAGGGGGAGCTGCAGAGGGAGAGGGAGAAGCAGGCTCCCCACTGAGCAGGGAGCCCGGGGCGGGGCTCAATCCCAGGACCCTGGGATCATGACCTGAGCTGAAGCCAGATGCTTAACTAACTGAACCACCCAGGTGTCCCTAAGAGAAGTTTTTTTAGCACTGACTTGTGGACCAGAAGTTCTACCTCACTGTACTCAAGCATACCTATGTCATGCCAGTCACCTTATCCTTAATTTGTTTGTCTGACTCTCCTAGGAGACTGTGATCTCCTTGAGGGTAGAGAGCCGGATATATTTAAATGTTCAGTCCAGCCCTCAAAATATAAGGGAAGACAGCATTGATTAAGCTCACTAAATGTTTGTATGAATGAATGGTTTCTCTTGAACAAATTTATGAATGAATGTACAAGTAAAAAACCAAACAGGGCAGATATAACTCAAGGAATGAAAATCTATTGCTGATGAAAATTTATGCAATTAATCCAAAATAGTTTTGGCTTATTTATACTATTGTTCTTCCCAGTAAGTGTGGATAACAATGACAATAAAACACATACTGAATAATTGTTATGTCTCTGACATTGTGTAAGCATATTAAAAACATTATACATCTAATCTTCCCATTATATGATGGATGCTATGGTATATTGTATTACATTATATCTATTATTATATTAGGTAGAGTTTATTATTATTATTACTTTTGTTATTGTTATTTCCATTTACAGAGAATAAATAATGCTCATGCTGGGTATTTGAAAGCAGTTTCTTTTCAGAAGCCCAAGAGTCTCAGAAAGTTCCATTATGCTTATCAAAGAGGTGCAGGATAAATTCAACTGATGGGTTGGGTTGGGTAGTTCCCTCCTTTTGCCCTGCTCAATATCAAGAGTTAATAATTGCTAGGGGCAAGCTTCTTGCCTCACACTGTTTTGTAATTCAATGTAGCCAAAATACTCTTGCCTATAGGCTAGAATTTCCTAAAACCTGTTTCAGTTATATTTTTTTGAACACATTCAAAATTTGGGTTCACCAAAAAGTAGTTAAATCCATTTATTCAACAAACCCATATTGAGCCCTATCTGTCTATACCGCATGGTGTTAACTTCTGGGGATACAGATTTAACCAAGTCAGGATTCCCATCATTGGCATCATATCTTGAATAATAATTGCCTTTGCAACTTCAGAATGGACCAACATGTATATTCTACTTCTACTCTACTTGGAACTGAAAATAGAAATTGACATGATCTTTGATAATTTTGTATTTGTTTAGAATTTTTCTGGCAAGGAACTCCAGATGCTTTATAGATGTTAACATATTTATCTTGAAATGACTACTCCCTTTGTGTCAGAACTGAGCTAAACAATACTTTCATGTATGAATTCTTTATTGCCTTATTATTATTAAGATTTTATTTACTCTTCTGGTTTTCTCTCTGTAAAGCTAAGTTTTTTGAGGAAAGGAACAATATCTTATTTTTGTATCATTAAAACCTGGCATGGCTCCATGTACCTCATAAGCACTCTCTGTTTCTGCAATGGATGAAAAAAAAAATCTCGCATAAAACATTTAATATAGTGAACTATATGAACTAATCTGTACCTTCTTGAATCCCCACCCCAGTCTCTTTTCTTCCAGATATAATTTGAAGTCAGTGATAAATTCCAATTCATAAAACTAATCTCTAGTGTTACATCCTGTCTGCCTCATTCACTAGCTTTCCAACAATAATCTGAAGTAGTCAGCGTGTAGTAATCAGGAAACCTTTGCTGGCATGCGTCCAAGCCCTAGTCATCTTTTATGAGCCTTAACACTGTTAAGTCACAACAACTTAGGCTCAACCACATGAATGAAAATTCCACGATCCTTTCAGCCACTATACTCAGGACCACAATTTACAAAGGGGCTGTATGTATTTAGAAGTCTGTTTTCACATCAGTGTCTGCAATTTGGAGAGCACTTTCATAAATTTCCAAATCAGCCCACCAAGTCCTTTTTAAAACTTCATTAAAAAGTAGATGAGGGGGGGGCGCCTGGGTGGCTCAGTTGGTTAAGCGACTGCCTTCGGCTCAGGTCATGATCCTGGAGTCCGGGGATCGAGTCCCACATCGGGCTCCCTGCTTGGCAGGGAGTCTGCTTCTCCCTCTGACCTTACCCCCTCTCGTGTTCTCACTCTCATTCTCTCTCTCTCGCTCCCAAATAAATAAATAAAATCTTAAAAAAAAAAAAAAAAGTAGAGGAGGGGCGCCTGAGGGGCGCCTGGGTGGCTCAGTTGTTTAAGCGACTGCCTTTGGCATGGGTCATGAGCCCAGGGTCCTGGGATCAAATCCTGCATTGGGCTCCCTTCCAAGCAGGGAGCCTGCTTCTCCCTCTCCCTCTGCTGCTCTCCCTGCTTGTGCTCTCTCTCAAATAAATAAATAAATCTTAAAAAAAAAAAAAAAAAAGATGTTAAAGAAAAAGTAGCTGAATCATAGGGCTAATAGTTACATTCAAAGTTAAGGATTGTGGGTTGTGGGCCTTGGTGCAGGAAACTGGGGACGAGTGAGAGGGCTGTCAGAGAAGGACATATATCCCTCAGCGCCTGAAGAGACCAGTGTAGCCAAACCTCCAGTCTGCAACTTCCGGGTAGCACCATATGGAGCAAAACACTTGCACTGCTTTCAGGTCACATATACTTTCGCCCACCCAATGGCAGGATGAAGCAAGAGAGTTGGTTTTCTTATTTCTAGACTTACAGCTTGCTTTGGACATCCCTGCCAATCTTTTTTTTTTTAAGATTTTATTTATTTATTTGAGTGAGAATGAGAGAGAGTACATGAGAGGGGGGAGGGTCAGAGGGAGAAGCAGACTCCCTGCCAAGCAGGGAGCCTGATGCGGGACTCGATCCCGGGACTCCAGGATCATGACCTGAGCCGAAGGCAGTTGCTTAACCAACTGAGCCACCCAGGCGCCCCCCTGCCAATCTTTTCTATAAAGGGCCTGAGTGTAAATATTTTAGGCTTTTCAGGCCATACAGTCTCTGTCACAAGTACTCAACTCTGCTGCTGTAGTGTGAAAGCAGCCATAAGTAATACATAAACAAATGACCATCACTGTGTGACAATAAAACTTTATTAACAAATACTGAAATTTGAGTTTTATGTAATTTTCACATGTCAAAAATACTCTCCTTCTTTTGACTTTTTTCTCAACCATTTGAAAATGTAGGAACGTTCTTAGCTGGGCTGTATAAAAACAGACTGAAGGCTGGAGTTGGCCCACACACTACAGTTGGCCAAGCCTCTTGTAGAACAAACCATACGAACTTCAAATTTGCTGAGTCTCTGTCTGCCTCCCAGGCCATCCCCCTCATGGGCCCTGTACTCTTATTTTGCTCTACATCCCCTACAGGCCGATGTTATGCCAAAGTATCTCATGCTTGGATAGGTCTAACCTTTCCTTCTTGCCTTTCTCATTTCCTGGGTAGAGCTTTCCAGTTAGTTCTCGAGAATAATTAAGCAGCAGTAGAAGTACCGCCTACTACAGTTCTCTTTTGAAAATACAAATCTGGCTGGACTTGTCACCCAATTTCCAGCATTTTCATATCTTTCTTTTGATTAAAAGAAACGATTTCATGTTTTTAATTTAGCTCCTTCGGCCCTTGGCAATCTGGCTGTCATCTGCCCATCAGATCGTGTTCCTTACAAATTCCGAGTCCCCATGTGCACAATCACATTCACGGTGACGCCTTTGCAAATACCTCGGGACATCACTCTTAAAAAGCCTTCGAACATCCTTTTTATCTTAGCACACTAGACAGTGTTATATAACTCTCTGTTCATTCATCTTTTCTTCCTAACAGATCATGGTTTTAGGTGGACGGGGATTATGTTTTCTTCTTCTTCACAGACATCTTCATTCTACCCGCAGGCCCTAGCACAGAGTCGGCCCTGCAGTTAAATTCCTAGAAAAGGGATTCAGTGGAATCCTCCCAGAGGTGGTTTCACTTTTAGAAGTGTGTATTTGTTAACTCAGGTGAATTTCTTAATTGACAGTTTCAGGCTGCAGTAAAATAAAGTGGAGGCACTGGGGCAGAAAAAAGTACATAGGTGTTATTTTAGAGCACAGGGGCCATCACGACCTCAGGGCGGCTGTCCCCCATGTGTCCTCAGGGTCAGCTCCGCCATGATCCCATGGACCAGCTCTTGCTTCTTTCTGGACCCGTTGCCTCACTAGCACATCCCACAGTTCTGTGGCCACCATGGGTAAGACTTCAGGTCTGAGGATGGAAGCAGGTGAAAGAGAAACAGCCATTTGAACTGTAAGTCCACTGTAAGTTGTTTGAAAACCAGGGACTAAGAGGCAGTACCTGGTCCAACCATGTTTCCTTATCTCCTACAACCAAGGAGCAGAGAAGGGCTTAAATGAGAGTGACACAGACTCTGAAATGTGTCGCTTAGAAGGAAACAATTTCATTGAATGTAAAAGACTTAGAGAGATACACAAACTTAGCCCTCCAAAATGCCAGTGATTCAGTGAAGGTCCTATCAGGAAGATAAAATTTAAAAATTCTCATAAAATCTTAAAAAAAATAAAATCTTAAAAAATTCTCTGATTTGGGGGCACCTGGGTTAAGCGTCTGCCTTCCTCTTGGGTCCTGATCTCAGGCTCCCTGCTCAGTGGGGAGTCTGCTTCTCCCTCTCCCTCTGCTCCTCACACCACCCCCTCTCTCGCTCATTCTCTCTCTCTCTCAAATGAATGAATAAAATCTTTAAAAAAAAAAAAAAAGAAAAAAATTCTGATTTGTCCTTGGAAACTTCTCAATCCATTAGATACATTTATTCTGAGTTTGAAAGAAAAAAAAAAAAACTAAAAACAACAAAAACAAATCTTGTTAGATATTTTTAAGAAGGTTACTCAATTGTGAATAATTCATGAATTTGTATTTTTTTTTTAATTCTGATGAGTAAAGTAGTCTCATTTTGATTATTTTCATTTTGACAGAAATCTTTGAAATTGAGAAATAGAGATTTGATTATCTACAGATTATAGCAACTTTCCAAACCTGGTTTTACTTCAACAGACATAATTTACTGAACAGGACATTGTGGACTCATTTCATCTTTTCACTGCAGTGATTACAAATTAATTTTTAAATGGGTCTAAACAGGTATTCATGAGATGGGAAGTGTGGCACCCCTAGGAAGCCAAAAAGACAACCAGATGTGGTCCTTGCTAGTGAAACAGTCCCCTTTATTCCTCTGCATTATTTATACTGTGATCTATTTGGATATAATTCCTATATTATTCAGCCTTCAATACTTTTCATTAAGTTTGGTTCTCAATGTCCATCAACACATGAATGGATAAAGAAGATGTCGTGTATATATACAATGGAATATTATGCTGCCATCAGAAAGGATGAATATTTATCATTTACATCAACATGGATGGAACTGGAGGGTATTATGCTGAGTGAAATAAGTCAAGGAAAGAAAGATAATTATCATATGGTTTCACTCATATGTGGAATATAAGAAACAGTACAGGGGATCACAGGGGAAGGGAGGGAAAACTGAATGGGAAGTCATCAGAGGGAGAAAAACCAAGAGAGACTCTTAAATACAGGAAACAAACTGAGGGTTGCTGGAGGGGAGGGGGGTGGGAGGATGGGGGTAACTGGCTGATGAGCATTAAGGAGGGCACGTGATATAATGAGCACTGGGTGTTATACGCAACTGATGAATTATTGAACTCTACATCTGAAACTGATGATGTTCTATATGTTGGCTAATTGAATTTATATTTTAAAAAAAGAATTAGTTCTCAATAAATGTTGGTTGAATATTAAA
Source organism: Mirounga leonina (assembly GCF_011800145.1). NCBI lineage: Eukaryota > Metazoa > Chordata > Mammalia > Carnivora > Phocidae > Mirounga > Mirounga leonina. The sequence continues at coordinate 47,323,059 of NW_023270268.1, forward strand.
TAGATGAAGGAGACCAAGTGTTTTAAAATGCTGGGGAGAAAGAGAAATCTTGGATGTAGGTGGTCATCAGTGAACTAAAAACTAAAACCAGTGAACATATTGGCTCCCACTGACTGCCAATCTGGGAAGTTCTTATTCGAGGAAAGAGGTGGATAGATAGTACAGGGGAGAAGTATTAAGTTTGGAAAAAGCCCAGGTGAATTCTTATTTCTTCAGGCCCCCTTCACGTATCAGCATGGATTTATTTATTAACTTAGTTTGATGTCCCAAGCCAAGGGAGCTTAGATAATGACGAAGGAAGGGAGAGCAGGACAGTGATGTCGGGGGATAAATAGCATGCAAGAGCAAAATTTGGAGAAGAAAAATTGCTGAAAATAATTCCGCACTGGGTAAATTTGCCTAACTGAGTGTACAAACACTCCAATTCCAGCATTTTGGGGTCTTTGGAACATGGGAACAAAAACCTTTCCTTTTTTCTATCTTTTTTTCCATGGAAACAAATGCTAGTAAGCTAATAAAATTTTTTAAAATGCTTCTTGTGATATACAGTGCATTTTAAAAACTGGGGTGGGGGGTATCCTGAAACAAATTTTGATTAGTTTAATTTTAAAATGTCACTTTAACTTTAGATTCTGTCTTGGTTCTCCTTTGAGTTGACTTCTCAAAAGCCAAATCTATTATTTTGTGTCATGTTGGTTTAGAAAGTGTGTTAACACCTACTATTTAAAAGAATCCAGAGCCTGAATGAAATTAGAACTGTAATGGGATCTGGGGCATTATCGGTTACATTTGAATAGCTTTTCTCCAGCAGACCTGCCATATAGTTTAAATAAATTCCTGCCGAAGGTATGGCAGGATTTTTCTGGTTAAGTGCACTAAATTCAGTCAAGTATTCCATGCTGAGGCTTTTTTTTTTTTTTTTTTTTAAACAAATAGAAGCAGAGAGGCCAGATTCCAGCACTAGAGCCATGGCCCACTTTTGAATTCCTGGCAACCGAAGATTGTGTGATAAGTATCTTCAGCCCAAGTTACAAATTCAAAGTTTTCTTCAATGAGAGTGAAAAACAGGCACGAGGGTTTATCTTCTATCAGATGGCACAGCTGCTCTCTTCAGGGCTGGTGGAGTCAATGGAGATTAGGAGAAAAGGCAGGTATTTAGATAAAGAAGAGTTTATCGGGGTGGGAGTCTTACCATTGGATATTCAATCTAGCTTTAAAAAAAAACCCAAAAGAACCAGTTTAATCGGCCTTTCCCGGGATTACTATGTGGTCTGGTTAGAGCACTGTGATGGTAATTAGGTATTGCAATATTCTGTAGGTCAAGATCAAAAGGAAAACTTTGAAATTGATTAATTAAAACAATGAAATTTCATTTGGTCAATATCTCCCTTTTTGTCTTTTTAAATAAATTCTTATTCCTGGTCTTTATTTTTGTGGTGATTTCTTCTCTTGTAACTCTACATAGGGTTCTGAAAAAGTGACAGGCCCATTTTGTCATAATTTTTTTTTTAAAGTAAATATACAAGGACTATTGTAAAAACTATAGATTCCCCTGTACCTAAAAATATAGGGGATTTAATATATTTCCTTTGCTCTTTCTTTTCCTTAACAATTTAATTCCTATATAATTTTTTCATTATAGTTGGTATGTTTATCAATTTTATTTGTATTTATAGAGCATTATTTCCTATATCTAAAGTGTTCATATTTTAATTGTTTAAAGTTACATTTAATCCAGAGAAGTAATATAATATAGTTTGTTAAGATGTTTCTAATTGCAGAAATGAGTAGATAGAACAATAAGGATAATTCTGTGTATGTTAAATTATCAAGGAGTCTATAACCTGACGCAATCATAGAAAATCTTATTTTTTTCTTTGTAAAGAAGTAGCTCAGAAGCACAAGATATGGTGCAATTATGCTATTGTAGTTTTGATTAATTTTCTTCACTTCTGCACTAATTAACTCAGGTTGTAAATTTTAAGAGTATACAAAGAAAACAGGAAGATGTAACTTATCGCAGATCTTTAATTTGTTAACAATTATAAGTAGGCCACTGGAGACAAATTATGATGGAGCTTCACCTCATCTTTTTCAAGAAACTGTGTTTGGAAGGATGTTCTGACCCTATAGCCATTGCCAACTTTTTTTCCTAACGACTAAAAAGCGACTTATTCTGCAACAGTGTTTGCTTGCTCTGTATCTAAGTCAGCTGGCTGGCATCTTCTAACTACTACTATGAGGGTCATACATATTTATTAGGTTGAAAGGATTGTCTCACATAAAAACTAATTATTTACATTTGTTGTATGAGACGAAGAAGTACAGAGACATTCCTTAGCAACTAATAGAGCTTTCTGAAGTCTTCATTTTTAAATCTCCTCTGACTCTCCCGCAGTAATGATTCCTCCAGGGATTTGGGCATGCTACTTCCTCATTCCTGTACATACAGAATAACAAATAGTTAAATAGCAAGTTCTGCAGGCAAAGTGCTGCGGTAGGCACTTTACTTATATTAATAATTTATCTTTCCAACAACACTGAGGCAAGTGTACTATTAATAGTGCATTTTATAGTAACGAAAATGAGGTGTAGGGAGAGTAAATAACTTGGTCAAGGTCACTGCTGATAACAGTGAGTCTAGGATGCCCACTTGGGCAGTCTTGCTCCAGAGCCCATGTTCTTCACCATCGTTCGTTTTCCTGTATGTCAGGCATCTTCCAGGCCAAGGCAGGAAGTGATAATACACAATGCAACATGCTGTCTTTCAGGAATAAGTAAGAGAGAGATTAATGAAAGATTAACATTCATCATCTTGAAATGAAAAAGTTGACAAAAAATTGGGGAGAAAAATTAGTCTTATGTGGTCACTTACTTATTCAAGAGTCAGCATTTGTGCTCTTTCCTCTTGCAATTACAGTTTACACTGCATGGAATCTCATTATTTCATCTTTAAAAATTTCTCTGAAAATATGCCTTCTTCATATTAGGGATATCATGATTATCTTATACTTGGAAGCTTGCATACTTGTTTACGGTACTATGCAGTTTTGCAATTCCTTAGACCATTTTTAGCCTTTGCAGAAAGGGGATCATTAGTCTTGAGGTCACTTCAAAAGCAGCCGTCTGTCAAATCTTGGGCTATGGTAGAATATGGATCAGTTATCTTCAAGCAGGAAAGAGTGGATGAGGCGAGAGAGGGATCTGGAGCTAGAGGACCCCCCAAGGGGCTGATACAGGCTCGAAAAAAGTTTTGTCTAACCAGTAGATTCCAGGAACACAGGGGCATGCAATGTTGTGAAGTGAAGAGCATATGGGATTCAGAGCCAGGAGGCCTGGGTCTAAGTGCTAACAAATGCTAACTCTATGAGCTCATATGAGTTATTTAACTTCTCAGATTTCTGGATTTCCTTGAGGCTCTTTGGATTAAATAAGGGAATAGATATAAATATGCTCCATGAACTATAAATTATTAAATACATTTGAGCTAATTAAAAAAAAAAAAAGATGGATGGTGGGCACTATATAAGACAAACGAGCTGAGTCTGAATCCCTGATGTGGCATAATAGTGTACTAACCACTGGTCAAGCTCTGTGACGAGTAATCCAGATCCAAGCAAGAGTTGGAATCTTAGATCTCAAGGACATGTGTGAGCAGTTATGAGAACTCTAGCCACTGGGCTGGGGTTCAGGCAGGATGCCTCAGTTTCAAATGTTGAGATGCTAGGCAAAACTTTGATTATTTAAACAAGGAGAGACAAGGCCAGTGCCCTAACACTGGGTCATAATATTATCTGGGAGAACAGCAAAGAGTCCTTGAGTCTGCATCCCAATATTTGGGCCTTAAATTCTTTTTGACTAATAGGTAGAGTTGAGTCTGCAGACAGGGCTCTAACCATGGGACATAAGGGCTGCCAAGTCCGGGAACCTGATACTTGTCTCCTAAACTAATGGACCACACATGATTCTTGGATTACAAAAATGGAGACAGCTTCAAGGGGGTGGAAAATGAGGACTTAAAGGTGACTTTGTGGTTTTCAGCCAGAGTGGCTGGGCCACAGATATCTCATTTACAAAGGTTGCAAGGTGGGGGCCAAAGGTAAGAAAGGAGGGACGTGGGAGAAGAGTAATATTCTGAAAAGGCAGGATCATGGTTGGGTAGTCATGAGATGCTATTGATATTGTAGGCCTAGAACTCAGAAGGAAGATTAGGACCAGAGGTATGAGCTTGAGTAACCGTTCACAGAATCCTTGTCTCTAAGCCCTTGGAAAGTGTTTAGTTTCCTCGGGCTGCTATAACAAAGTACCACAAACTGTGTGGCTTAAACAATAGAAATTTACTGTTTACAAGTTGTGGAGGCTAGAAGTCTGAAATCAAGGTATCAGCAAGGTAGGTTCCTTCCTGAGAGCTTTAAGGGACAGTCTATTACATTCCTCTCAGCTAGCTTCTGGTAACTTCAGGTGTTCTTTGGCCTGTAGATTGCATTCTTTTTGTGTACTCACATAGTCTTCCCTCTGTTCATGTCTCTGTCTGTGTCCAAATTTCTCCCTTTTATAAGATAGTTATATTGCATTAGGACCTGCCCAAATGACCTCATCTTAACTTGATTATTTGCAAAGACCCTATTTTCAAATAAGGTCACATTCACAGGTACGGGGGGATTAAGACATTAACACCTTTTGGGAGGACACGATTCAGCCCAGAAGAAAGAAGAAAGATGGTTTTTGAAGTCTGTAGATAAGCAAAGACAGGCTAAAAAGACCTTTGGAGTTGTGAGCATGAATAAAGGCACAGAAGACTGAAGAAGGAGATTCAACTATTCCTCGGAAATAGGAAGAGAACCAAGAGAAGTGTAGTAGCCAAGAGAAGAAGAGTTTTTCAGAGAAAGAATATGAATTTAAATGATAGAGAAAAAGGCAATAGAATAAGGACTGATGATAACTGGATTTGGTAATCAGGAGGCCACTGATGTCCATTATCAGAAGTGTCTACGTTAGAGTGTTTCTGGGACAACCCCGTGGACTCTATCTTAGCCATTTTAGGGTGCTATAACAAAGTACCATAGACTGGGTGGCTTATAAACAACAGAAATTTATTTCTCCAATTCTGGAGGCTGCAAGTTCGAGATCAGTGTGCCAGCATGATAGGATTCTGGTGAGAGCCCTCTCTCAGGTTATAGATGGTCAAATTCACATTATATCCTCACCTTGTGGAGAGCAGAGAGGGGATGCAAGCTCTCCATAACTCTCATAAGGGCATTAATCCCACTCATTAGGGCCCCCTCTCATGATTTTATCTAATCCTAACTGCTCCCCAAAGGCCCCCTTCCTAAAACCATCATAGTGAGGGGTAGACTTAAACATATGAATTTTGGGGGGACAAAAACATTCAGTCTATCACAGACTCAAATCTAAGCTTCAGTCAAGGGCACCTGGGTGACTCAGTCAGTTAAGCATCTGCTTTCAGCTCAGGTCATGATCTCAGGGTCTGGGATTGAGCCCCACGTCTGGCTCTCTGCATAGCAGGGAGTCTGATTCTCCTTCTCTCTCTTCCTCTGTGTTCTCTCTCTCTCAAATAAATAAATAAAATTAAAAAAAAAAATCTAAGCTCAGTCATTACCATGGGAAGTTGGTTCATTACTTAAATCCTCTATGTTTTAGTATCCTTATATGCAAAGTGTGGTTAATAATAATAGTACCTACCTCATAGAGTTATGAAGATTAATAAATTGTGCTTAAAATAATGTCATGTTACTTTTATACACCAAACGACACTATCAACAGAGTGAAAGGCAACCTATGGGATGGGAGAAAATATTTACAAATCATATATCTGCTGAGAACATTTATAGAGAACACAGAATATATATAAAAAACTCCTACAGCTCAACAGCAACTGGACTAAATGACTTGATTAAATGACTCAATTAAAAAATGGGCAAAGGGCTTGAATAGACATTTCTTCAAAGAAGACAAATGATTGGCTACTAAGCACAAAAAATGATGCTCGATATCACTACATCAAAACCACAATGAGATACCACTTCATACCCATTAGGGTGGCTATTATAAAAAAATAACAAGTGTTGGTGAGGATGTGGAGAAATTGGAATCCTTGCCTATTGGTGGTGGGAATGTAAAATGAGCAGCTGCTGTAGGAAACAGTATGGTGATTACTCAAAAAATGAAAACTAGAATTACCATATGAGCCAGCAATTATACTTCTGGGTATATGCCCAAACAAAGTGAAAACAAGGACCTGAGCAGATATTGTACACCCACTATAGAGGGTTTAAAGAATAAATGGGAGACATGGAAAAGGAAGTAGTGACAGAAATCTACCACTCAGCAAGTGTTTGGGGACAGAACATAGGACGTCGTCCTTTAAGGGACAGGCTTGGAAACAGGGAGGAGCATGGGTATAGACATATATTAGCCTTTATAGTCTCTTACCACTTAGGGGATCTGAAAGACTGTTTTTGAAACTTCCAATTCTTGAAACTCTATTTCATGGAGAACAAATATTAAATATATCTTTAAAAAAATACATCACTTAAGCCTTTTGTCTTTTCTTGAAAGAGAAAAAAGACATGACTCTAGCTTCACATGAACTCTATCTTGTTCCAAGGGAATTTTTTTTTTCCTGTTACGTGGCATACTCAGCCTTTTTTTCTTTTTTAAAGATTTTATTTATTTATTTATTTGAGAGAGAGATGAGTGGGGGCCGGGGGTAGGGGCAGAGGGAGAGACAGAAGTAGACTCCCCACCGAGCAGGGAACCTGACACGGGGCTCAAACCCAAGACTCTAGGATCCTGACCTGAGCTGAAGGCAGATGCGTAACTGACTGAGCCACCCAGGCGCTCCTGCATACTCATAGTCTTAATTGTAATAAAGTTGGATCGTGATTTGCCTAACTTAGGAGGTAATTCTATTGATTTATGTAAAGTTCAGCAGGTAGCTTCCTTAATATTGACTTAGGAAATAATTGGAGTAGGTTTTACTGATTAATTGCATCGAATTGAGTAGCATTAAAGGCTCTTAAACTCCAATATCAAAAATATTCCAAGTAATATAGAAATTAATGTTTAGATTTAGAATTATTTAGCGTCATTCCTGGCTGAAAACAGAAATGTAAAAACAGTTATCATATGTAATTACTTCCAAATTTAAGCCTTTGACAGAGTTATTTTGAAATTAAATCTAAAGAATTAAAATAACCAAATGGGGAAAAGAAATGAAAGCTCCAGGGCTTTAATTATTTGTGCACTCTCATAATTTTGCTAAAATATCTTTTAATTGGAGAGTTAAAGATATTTTCAGCTTCTTAGCCAACTCAAGCTAAGTACAGTCCTGCCTTTTTAGTAATTTCACAGTCTTATGTTTACCGGACTATGATGTTAAGGTTAATTCCTCAAATTAGTTTTTAGAAAGCTTCACAGTTGTTGAAATAGGGTGAAACAATGTTAAGCATTCTATTTTCAGATGTAAGGGGCCATCATGTATTCAAATGTTGATATAGGTAAAACAAATTTTATTGATCAACTAACATTTAAGAAAAATTTTACACTGACGTGTTTAAAATATTTGTTTCCCTAAAATGTATCATCTCATGCTTTTCTCATTTAGTAGGAATAATACGTTCCTTACTCTCACTTGACCTTCCTAGGATTAAGATCTTGGATGATGGTGCCAGATTTTAAGTCCTTGCTACGTATAAATGGAAATTCAGATTTTCAGATGAGATTAGCAATTAGATTTATATTTTCTTTATATAATATTCTAGTAGCTTGAACAACGGCTTCCAAAGATAACATATCCTAATCTCTGGAACATTTATTTAGCAAAAGAGCCTTTAAACGTGTAATTATGTTAACAATTTTGAGATGGAGAGATTATCCTGCATTGTCTAGATGGGCCCTAAATGCCATCATGTGTATCTTTATAGAAAAAAATTCAGAGGAAGCTTGAGAAACACACAGAGGAGAAAAACATCTGAAGACAGAGGCAGAGGTTGGAGTGAAGGGGGCATAACCCAAAGCAAGCCTGCAGGCACCATGAACTGAAGAGGCAAGGATTTCTCCCTAGAGCCTCCAGAGGGAGTGCCGCCCTGAGGACACCTTCATTTTAGCTCAGTGATGTTTGCTTTGGACGTCTGGCCTCCCCAGCTGGAAGAGAATAAATTTCTGTGGTTTTAAGCCACCCCCGTGCGGTAATCTGTTTCAGCAGCGATAGGAATCTAAAACAAATATAAGCCTTTGCAGTGACAAATTTTCACACAATCACTTCAATGTTGCAGGTAATTCTGATGCTCTCACAAAACCCTGGAGGGGAATAGTCCTATGAATTAAACTCTAGTAATCCCACATTTAGGGAAACATCAAGAACTAGAAAAAGAATGTTGCTGACATGCTCAATCAGTGTAAATGGTATTCAATTGCATAAAATATTTCATTACCCTGCATAGGGTTTCTATGAGGCTAGGAAGAAATTTCACAAATGTCAGAGAAATCAACACTATTCAGGTATTTTAATCTTTTTTCCCATTCATTATTTTAAAAAATATTTTTCAAATTATAAAAATAACACAATCACATTGAATAACTTTTGCAAAATAGAAAAGAACTCAAAATCCTCAGTACAACCACTATATTACTTTGCTATAATCACTTACATTCACTTTCTTTTTACAATGGAAGTAATCACTCAACACCTACACTTTTGCATATTAATTTTTTTCACTTAATAATGTGCAACCTTTGCTATTGTTACTTAGTCTTTATAACTATTATGTTAAAAAACAGCTTAAATCAGTGTCAAGTGGGTACACTATAACTCAAGTATTGTCTTGTCAGGAGTATACAGACTACCTTCTATTTTTTAAGGAACCCACAGATGTCATTTTTTAAAAAGTTCCGTATTTAACATTAAAGAAATTGAGACCTACTGACTAGAGTTTCTGAGTCTCAGCACTATTAACATTTAAAGCTGGATAATTCCTTGTTGTTGGGAGCTGTCTTGTATATTGTAGAATATTTAGCAGCAACCCTGGTTTCTACCCAACCAGATGCCAGTAGCTTCCCTCTCATACAGGTGGGGCAATCGAAAATGTTTCCAGACATTGCCAAATGTCACCTGGCAGGCAAAAGAGCTCCTTGTTGATAATCACTACCATAGAAGCTAAGTTCAAGTTCAATAATTAGACAATCTAATATTAAAATCCAAGTTCAATGCTTTTTATTCCAATGGTCTTACTCCACCATTTCAATAAGAACTTTGAACTCATGGTGGTAAGATAGTCGCTGCGTTCCAACTATTACATATACATTCCCGGCAGGATGATGAGAGACTGACAAGCAATGAGATGCCAGAACACTCCTCTTAAAGCAGTTGTCTTTTTATTGAGAATGAATGCCATCCCCAGTGAGTGGACCCACGTATTATAGGCCAGAAGTGTTTTACATGGCTGCCTCTAGTCACAAAAGAAGGTAAGAGTTCAAATTCTTAGCTTTCACAGCCTCTATAATGAAGTCAGGGAGAAAGGTTGCTCTGAATGGTTTTGAAGAGCCCATTCATGGTATTTGCTAAATTTCCCATCCTAGTTCAGCCACTTTCCTGCAGCAGATGGGATAGGCAGGAATTTGGAAGCTGCTAAAAATGTTTTCTCATATATATGTGAAATTTTCGTGTGCTGTGATTTATTATCTAGAAAGTACTTCATGAAATCCTTTCTAGCTGATTTGGCGATTTCTTTATTCTGTTTTCTGTAAATCAGGAAAGTATACTCATGTACAAGTAGTGCCATTGAGAAGATCTAGTTAATTTCAGCTGGAAAGGTCACTACTTAAACCAGCAGTGCTTTTACCAGTGGTAATAAATGTGCCTATCAATTCATATCATTCACAGGCTAACATTTAGAAAACTCAAGTTGGTTTCATTTCCCATCCGGCAATATTCAGCAGCAATCCAAAGAGCTGGGTGCATCTGAAGATGCAAGGGACATGGACACACCAGACATAAGTTAAGGACACAGAACAAGCAGCAGCATAATTCACTAACTAAAAGTAAAAGCCTTTGTTTCCTATTTACCAAGTCGCTGAGAAATCTTAATTATGTAGTTTTTCATTTTTCTATTCAAAGAAATGTGCCCTTTAGATTACATTGTCTGTCTCAAAAAGACATATTGAAGCCCTGATCCTAGGTATCAGTGACCTTATTTGGAAATAGAGGCTTTGCAGATGTAATTAAGTAAAAATGAGGTCATTAGGGTGGACCCTCCATTATGACCGGTGTCCTTCCCAAATCAAATCTCCTTCAGGAAGAAGGGAAGCTTTAGCCCTGACATTCAATACCAAGAGAGTGGTAGTGTTGGGGGATGGAGTATCCCTCCCATTTGAGTAATTGTGGAGGGTTTGGATGCTCGTGATAAAGACTTCACCTAAAAGCTCAATAGGATGGAGTCTTAGAATGGAGACTGTGTCAGAGTTGGCTATCTGTGTTCATTGGGGTCCTCTGAGCAGACACCAAGTCAGGATTAGATATGTAAGAAATGTATCAGGAGAAATGCCCAAGAAAGATAAAGGGAAGGATAAAGAGAAAGATCTGGAGAAGGCAAGGGAGGCCTCCAGATCACAATGCTGGTCTGACTCCTGTGAAGGATACAGAAAAGGAAAGAGTTGGATATGAAGAGCTTCAGGCTTCAGCACAGTTCCATGAAATACTCAGCCAGGTCAATGATAGAAGGTTAGAATAGATAGAAGGATCTACTGACATTTTTGCATCCAAGATTAAGTTGGTTCAAAATGCACCATATTTGTTTGCAAAGTCTCATAAGAGTTCTAAACATCAGGCACTTGAATAAATAGAACCAAGTCATCCAACGTTTATGCAACAAATATTTACAAAATCCCCATGTGGCAGGCATTGTGTTAAGAGCTGGGCATACAGTAACTAATAAAAATAGAAAGGAGCCTCATTCCCACAGAATTTTCCAGTCCAGTCTAATTCATTCAGTTATTCAATCAATTCCTAAATACAAAGTACATTGGCTCAGTTTTTTGCTCTGTGCTTGTTACTCAAGGGAAAGAAAGAGAGAGGTTACTACCTAGTAAAGAAGAGAGAAATGCTATCATTACAGTAACAAAGAAGAGATACAAATTAAGTGTTATCAAAATATTGAGTGGGTGATTGATTCAGCCTAAGTCATACTAAAGTCTTCACAGATATTTGAACTGAGGTTAAGTTTAAAGGATGTATCTTAACTCCTCAGAAGCCCTGACACTATATGTAAAATGCTGTGTGTATGTACGCATTTATGTTCATTAATTTCTCATGTGGGGCCTATCTTATTTTTCTAGTGATGGATATGATACATTCTTTTTTTTTAAAGATTTTATTTATTTATTTGTCAGAGAGAGAGAGAGAGCACACAAGCATCGGGGAGGGGCAGAGGGAGAAGCAGGCTCCCTGCTGAGCAAGGAGCCCCACGCAGGACTCGATCCCAGGATCCCGGGATCATGACCTGAGCCGAAGGCAGACACTTAACCGACTGAGCCACCCCAGCGTCCTGGATATGGTAAATTCTTAAATGTATGGGTCACAATATATACTACTCTATGGAGCCAACAAAATTTAGAAAAATAGTGATGCTGATATTATTTAATAATCAATGAATACCTGCAATGACAATGAGTCCAGTCACCCAGTAACTATTTCTGGCTCCCTAGCTGCTGATCACGTTTTCCATGTTTTCAGACCCTGATGATTCACTGTGAGTTGATGTCACCGTATTCTAGATGCTAAAGAGCATTCCAAATTATTTTCTCGACCAAATATTTTCACAAATACTAGATTAAACCATTATGAATTTTTCTTTGCAATATATTTCAGAGCCTTTATTTAATATGTTCCTTGGCATTATGAATCTTGAAGAGTTAAAGTATGGAGCATTTACCAAATTTCTTTGACCACAGAGGTTTTGTGTGTGTGTGTGTGTGTTTTGTTTGTTTGTCTTTATCATGATGCATCTTGAGGGACTGGAAATGTATATATTTTTGGAAATGTTGGATGAAATATCTAATCTTCCCAGGGGTGATTTTCATTTTGATGCAAAATTCGAGAAGACCAAAAAGGCTTCATGACCTACATAGGTGATACTCTAATGGTAGATTTTCAGGCATTGAGAAAGTCAGGAAAGTTAGGAAGAGGAGGAAAGACGATGTTGGCAGGAGTCTGATGTATCCTGCCCGATAACCCTGACCCTTCCACGGACCTCATGGGAGCTCACATTAAGAGCGCCAATTCCACAGCATGCTGTTCTGATTTGGATTCAAACTGAATTGTCCTATTATTCACAGACTTCATGTTATCACTTATCCTTCTTCTCCCCCGCTTCGGAACTGAGATCCTTTCCTGTGAAACTTCTTGTTGAGCCTAGAAAAGCAGTCTGAGAAATTGCACGACTCCTCCATTCTCAGTAATGATATCGTAGTTTTTAGCCTAAATTCAGGATCATATCTCAAGAGATGTGACATGGCCTGTCTGGTTGGGGACACTTCAAGGTTATCGAATCAACAAATATCCATTGAGCAACCAAAATGTGCAAAGTCCTATGATTTATGTTTGCCTAATGTCATTGTTTTCTCTGCCCGTTAGGGGCAGTCCAGATTCACGGAACAAACTTAAACTTGGTAGTCTGATTATTTAACATTTAACCAAATGTCATGGAATTATTTTGAATGTCAATAGAAAGCAAAGTAAGATCTTTGTTAAGGTTTCCACTAGAACTATTTTCTTTTTAAGTTGTGGGTATAATTGTGTCCTGATCTATGCCTAAAAGCTTTCTGCTTCAGCAGCTTATTGTATAGTCCGTTATTGAAAACTTTCTTCAAAGATAAGAGTCTTTTATTAAACATATACACTTAACTATTAGAACGCAATCATTAGTTTTTTATGGACTACGCACAATCAGTAAATGTTAATAAATGTGGCTGATATATTCTTTTAAAATAGTCAATATTAAAGAAATTTCATGGATGGCTTTCTGGTAGGAATATGTTATTCCCCATTTCAATGTCTCTTTTGAAGACAACATTATTATTACTATTAATGCAATTCCCTTTTTCCCAGGGCTCAGTAGTGCTGTATAGACATTATTTCACTAATATTGCTTTGTTGTAAATTTTTCCAGATACAGGGCAGATGCAATTATCAATATTTAATGACAAAGAGAAGAATAATAATCAAGATTTCTTTCTATACATCCATAATAGACAAACTTATTAATTGGCCTTGGCAGAGAAAAGGTTATCCTCTTTTTATTTTTTTTCATTAGTGTAGTAAGTTGATAACAGTGAGCTGAGATTGGACTTGCCATCTTGCGGAGTCTTTTAAAATTTATTTTGGGGAGGGGTTGCCGGGTGGCTTAGTCAGTTAAGTGCCAACTCTTGGTCTTAGAGCTGTTTAAGTTAAAGTAAATGACATATTCGCCCTTAACCTAGAGTGAGGTAGGAGAGATTCGCTCCTGGGTGAACAAGGAAGGCACTGTGCACCTCCGAGGTCAGAGGGCTGACGGGAAAGCAAAGACATCTGGGCACCTCATGGATGGCCTAGGCAGGTGGTGCTCAGTGTCCTCCAAATGGCTTCTTGAATGGCAGGCATCATTAAGAGGCTGCAGTGGAAGAACTTGAGTTGATTTTGTGAGGGGAGGAGGGGTGCCCACAGAGAGTTGCCCCAAGGACTACCTGAAATACTGGGGAGAGACCTCTGTTAGTAGGGAATTTTTGTTATGTGACCTCACTTTATCTCCAGGCTGATGAGGCAGGAGGAACTTAATACATGGGCTGGCAGTAATTACATGTGGAAAATGAGAGCACATATTAATTCTAAGAATTTTTTTAATGGATTCAGCAACTTATTGAAATGGGTGAGATTCAGTCACAGTTAATCTTAAATAGTTTCCCCAAGTTAAATGGATCTAAATAATGCCAAACCCTTTATCAGATAGTAGAGTTTAGCAGTTTATCAGTCTGAATCTTGGTCTTTTGAAATCCTGTGGCTCCTGTCTTAGGCAGTCACTCAAAAATTCTCATAGTGATGACAAGATGGGGGTGATGACTAAGTTGGCCTCCAGGTGTAGAGCCAGCTTGGAAATAACTATAGTGCATTTTTGACTGATTAGCTCATGCTCTCACTTTAATATTATCATGTTGGTCTGATTTATTTTTATTATGTTATATAACCAAAACCTTTTCCAACACAGAAGTAAAAATAGAAAGAACTGCCATAAGTAGTTATGCATTATTTGTTCTACGGATGGTTTCACATTTTGTCAGTTCTCAGAGAAGTGTCTTAAATTTACTTGTGCTTCATCGGAAGGGTTAAAGACAAATTACTATCTTCATTTTTTGTTTAAATTATTTAATCTTTGGATCGAAAAGGGCCTTTGCAGGAGTGCCCTGAATAAGTTAATTTATAGAAAAACTCAACTGATTCCCCAGGGTGAATAACGGATTCCTTCCCCTCCCTCCTCCTTCCACATTTTATTGGTATGGATAGGCTGTTTCCTTATAAAACAATAGAAAGTGTGTTTTCTTTTATGCCTTTCTACATTTGTGTGTGTGTGTGTGTGCGTGCATAGGATTCACTCTCCTAAACAAAGGCACTAAGTTACTTTAAATATTTTATTCCCCACCCCCCCGCACATTAACAAATAGAGATGACTATGAATGACTTTTGTACTAATATAATTTTATATTGCATTTTTGTTTCTGGGGGCACTGACTCTGAATATTCTGAATTATTCTACTTTTCAATAATCTGCTTATTTTATTTTCCTAATATTTTAATAGGTTTAGTTTTCCCATATATGTGCATTTTATATTTATATTACCCTTTTCACTTCATTATGTCTGAATTGGAAGGAACTATTTTTAATTATTGGATTTTTTCCATTGTAATCTGAGTCCCCCCCACCCCCCCCCCCCAGTTTTATTGAGAAATAACTGACAATCATCACTGTGTAAGTTTAAGGCATACAGCATGATGGTCTGATTCACAAATATTGTGAAGGATTACCATAATAGGTTCAGCTAATATCCATCATCTCATATATACAATAAAAAGTAAAAAAAAAAAAAAAAATTCTCCTTGTGATGAGAACTTTCAGGATCAGTATCCTCTTAACTTTCCTATATATCCTCCAGCAGTAGTCCCCATGCTGTACATTACATCCTTAGTACTTATCTTATAACTGGAAATTTGTATCTTTTTTTTTTAAAGATTTTATTTTTAAGTAATCCCTACACGCAACATGGGGCTCAAACTTACAACCCCCAGACTGAGAGTTGCATGTTCTACCAACTAAGCCAGCCAGGAGCCCTGGAAGTTTGCACATTTTGATCACCTTCCTCTAATCCCCTTCCTCTCCACCCTCCACCTCTTGTAAGCACAAGTCTGATCTTTTCTATGAGGTTTCTGTTTTTTAGATTCCACATACAAGTAATATATAATATTTGTCTTTTCCTGAGATTATTTTGCTTAACATAATGCCTTTAAAGTCCATCTATGTTGTCACAAATGGTAGGATTTTCTCATTTTTAATAGAGTAATATTCCATTTTATATATACATATGTATGCATATATGTATGTGTGTATGTATCTCACAAATTCTTTATCCATTTATCCATCAATGGACACTTAGATTGTTTCCATGTCTTGACCATTGTAAATAATGCTTCTATGAGGGGAAATGAAGATATCTTTTTTTTTTTTTTAAAGATTTTATTTATTTATTTGACAGAGAGAGATAGTGAGAGCCGGAACACAAGCATGGGGAGTGGGAGAGGGAGAAACAGACCTCCTGCCGAGCAGGGAGCCCAATGTGGGGCTCGATCCCAGGACCCTGGGATCATGACCTGAGCCGAAGGCAGATGCTTAACGACTGAGCCACCCAGGTGCCCCGAAGATATCTTTTCAAGTTTGTGTTTTAGTTTCCTTTGGATATATTCCCAGAACTGGGATTGCTGGATCATATGGTAGTTCTACTTTTAAGTTTTTGAGGATCCTCCATACTGTTTTCCACAGTGGATGCACCAATTTTCAAGCCTACCAATAGTGCACAAGAGTTCCCTTTTCTCCACATCCTCACCAACATTTGCTATCTTCAATCATAGCCATTCTAACAGGTGTGAGGTGATATCACATTGTGGTTTTAATTTGCATTTCCCTAATGACTGTTGACATTGAGCATTTTTCCATGTATCTGTTAGCCTTTTATATATGTTTAAGTATTTTTATTTTTAAAGATTTATTTATTTGAGGGGGGGTGGGAGGGGCAGGAGAGGGAGAGAGAGAATCTCAAGCAGTCTCTTCACTGAACGTGGAGCCGCATGTGGGGCTCGACTGCACAACCCTGAGATCATGACCTGAGTGGAAATAAAGAATTGGTCACTTAGGGCGCCTGGGTGGCTCAGTTGGTTAAGCGACTGCCTTCGGCTCAGGTAATGATCCTGGAGTCCCTGGATCGAGTCCCGCATTGGGCTCCCTGCTCAGCAGGGAGTCTGCTTCTCCCTCTCCCACTCCCCGTTTGTGTTCCCTCTCTCACTGTGTCTTTCTCTGTCAAATAAATAAATAAAATCTTTAAAAAAAAAAAAGAATTGGTCACTTAACTGGCTGAGCCACCCAGGTGCCCCTAGCCTTTTATATATCTTTATTGAAGAAATGTCTATTCAGGTCCTTTGCTCATTTTTAATGGGATTATTTGTTTTATTGCTGTTGAGTTGTATGAGTTCTTTTTATGTTTTGGATATTAACCTTTTATCAGATACACGGTTTACAAATATTTTTCTCATTCTATAGGTTGTCTTTTCACTTTATTGACAGTTTCTTTTGCTATGCAGAAGCTTTTGGTTTGATGTAGTTCAACTTATTTATTTATTTTATTTTGTTGCTCGTGCTTTGGGTGTCATATCCAAAAAATCATTACCAAGACCGATGTCAAAGAGCTCTGTTCTTAGGTTTTCTTCTAGGGAGTTTCATGGCTTTCAGGTTTTATATTTAAGTCTCTAATCTAATTTGAATTAATTTCTGTGAGTGGTGTAAAATAGGAGTCCAGTTTCATTTTTTTACATGTTAATATCCAATTATTGCAGCATCATTTATTCAAGAGACTGTGTTTTCCCATTGAGGCTTCTTAGCTCCCACATCAAATATTAGTTGACCATATATGCTTGGGTTTATTTTGGGGTTCTTGGTTCTGTTCTATTGGTCTATTTGTCTGTTTTTATGCCAGTGCAATATGGCACAGTGACTATAGCTTTATAGTATAGCTTGAAGTCAGGATGTATGATACCTCCTGCTTTGGCTACTCGGGGTCTTTTGTGGGGTTTCATATAAATTTTAAGAGTGTTTTTCCTACCTCTGTAAAAAATATTGTTGGAAACTTGATAGGGATTGCTTTGAATATGTAAATAGCTTTTGGCATTATTGACATTTTAACAACATTAACTCTTCTAATCCATGAACATGGGATATTTTTCCATTTATTTGTGTCTTCTTCAATTTCTTTCACCAATGTCTTATAGTTTTCAGTGTAGAGATCTTTTACTTCCTAAGTACTTTATTGTTTCTGATGCTATTGTAAATGGGATTGATTTTCCAGAAATTTTGTTGTTAGTGTATAGAAATGCTACTGATATTTGTATGTTAATTTTGTATCCTGTAACTTTACTGGGTCAGTGTTTTGGTTAAGTTTTTTGGGTTTTCTATATATAAGAACATGTCATCTGCAAATAGGGACAATTTTACTTCTTCCTTTCCAATTCTGCTATATTTTATTTCTTTTTCTTGCCTGATTGTTCTACCTAGGACTTCCAGTTCTATGTTAAATAGGATGGTGAGAGTGGACACCCTTATCTTATTCCTGGTCTTAGAGGAAAAACTTTCAACCTTTCACCATTGAGAATGATGTAAGCTGTGGGCTTGTCATATATGGCCTTTATTATGTTGAGTTATGTTCCTTCTCTGCCTACTTTGTTAAGAGTTTATTATCATTAATGAATATTGAATTTTGTCAAATGCTTTTTCTGCATCTATTAGGATGATCATGTGGTTCTTCTAACTCTATTAAAGTGATATATCACATTGATTGATATGAGTGTTTTAAAACATCCTTGCATCCCAGGAATAAATTCCACTTGATCATGGTGAATGATCCTTTTAATGTGCTGCCAAATTCAGTTTGCTAGTAGTTTATTGAAAATTTTTGTATCTATATTCATTAGGGATATTGCCTATAGTTTTCTTTGCTAGTTGTGTTCTTTTCTGGTTTTGGTATCAAGATAATGCTGGCCTTACAAAATGAGTTTGGGAGTGTTCTCTCCTCTTCAGTTTTTTGGAAGAGCTTGAGAAGGATTGGTGTTGATTTTTCTCTAAATGTTTGGTAAATTCACCAGTAAAGTCATCTTGTCCTGGGATTTTCTTCATTGGAAGATTTTTGATTACTGATTCAACCTCCTGACTAGTAATTGGTCTATTCAGATTTTTTATTTCTTCCTGTCTCAGTTTTGGTAAGTTATATGTTTCTAAGATTTTTTTTCATTTCTTCTAATTTGTCCAGTTTGTTGATATATTGTTGTTCATAGTATCGTCTTAGGATCCTTTGAATTTCTGTGGTATCAGTACTAATGTCTCCTTTCTCATATATAATTTTGTTAATTTGGGGTCTCTTTTTTCCCTTGTTAGTCTACCCAAGGGTTTGTCAATTTTGTTTATCCTTTAAAAGAACCAACTCTCAGTTTGATTAATATTTTCAATTGTTTCTCTATTCTCTATTTCATTTATTTCTGCTCTAATTTTTATCATTTCTTTTCTTCTGCTAACTTTTGGCTCACCTTTTTGTCTTCTTCTATTTCTTTATGGTACTAGAACTTCCTGAAATTCTGTTCTCTTTTGACTATTGTGTTGTGTTCCTGTTTAGGATTACTGGATCACTTTGAATCATCACCACTGCCCCCAACTTAATATGATATATTCATCTAGACTCTAACTCATCATTTTGGAAAAATAATAATTTAGTTATGTGAACACTGAACATCAGGATATAATAAAAATGGTATAGGATATTCTGCTTTTGAACACTTTCACTTCATAGTTCCAAAAGTTAAGTTCACGTCAGCAAGGCTTTTGGCTTTGCAGGTGTTACCTTGGGCCCCAAGTCCCTAATGCCTCCCAGACCAGAACATTCAGTGATACAGTGGCAGAGTTGACACAAAGCTATAGGGATATGGTACAATTTTAATCAGTGAGCATCCTCACTGTTATTAAAAAGAGAGACGTTAAGATTTAAATGAAGCCTCTCTGTGACTGGTGTCAGCTGAGTAATAAGGTAGTGCAGCCTCTCGGAAGAAACATTTTCAAAGGATTTAAAGGTTAAGAGCTACTTATTCTTAATAGTTCTGATCCTTTCCACATTGCCTGGTATCGGCAAGCCCTGCACTCACACACTCTGATGTGTTTCAGGACTTCTGTCAGCACAGCCTATCCTCTCTCTCCTCTCTTCCTAGATGTTTATTTACATTCTTTTGTCACATATTTATTCAAGCAGGATTTGTTGAACGCCTATTATGGGTGAGGTCCTGTACTAGTTACTGAGTATATGAAGATTAATAAGACACAATCTTTATTCTAGCATTTAGTCCATTAGGGGAGACAGACACATAATCAAATATTCATAAAATACATCATGTGACATCTCTGCCTGAGCAGTGAATGTGCCTTTGAGAAACAACTCCTCCATCACTCCACATTTACTTCATGAAACATATAGACTGATTCAACGGAAAGAATGTGGGCTGACCAATTCCAATCAGGGCCCTTTCATAAAATTTGATAAATGAATATCAGGGGACCTCTTTTCCTTTTGGATTGCAAATATGGGACAACCAGCAGCCTCCCATATTGAGAGGGCTAGCCTGAGGATGAGAATAACAGATAGAGGGAACTATAAATAACTGGAAAGAGACCGGATTAGCATGACATCATTTGATCACTTATATCTAATCATTCTCACCCTTGCTTTGAACCTCCAGGAGTTCAGACTAACACAATAATATATTAAAGGAGAGAGCACAGATGGGCATTACGGAATCACAGATTTGGAGGCCTAACCTAGAAGAATAAGGCTAGGCTGGATGGGGTCAGCAAAGTTGTTCTGAAAGAAGTAAGTAGCATTCTTTAGATAGAATCTGAGACTCTCAGAAGGCAATGTCCAGAAGCACCAACACCCCCCAAGATACCAGTTCGTGTTGCCACACACTCAAAAACTGCATTAACTTAATCATCAAATGAAATAAAAATTTTTCACTTCACCATAATTTGAAAAGTTGATGCCATCAGAAATGTGCAACTTGAAGTTTCATGAATCACAGATAGTAATGTTTACTAAATGTCTCAAACCAAGGAGATTTGTCAAGGGACTCTTCGGGCCCAAACAAATCCCTTATAGTGTGACACAGGGCAGGGCTTACATTCGGCTTCATGCTCCCTCTAGTTTCCTGCACTCCACCTTCTTAAAACTCAGCATACTCAAAATGACTCATTTCCCGAGAGAATGCACTCTCTGAGGGTAGGGATGGCATCCATCCATCTTGTGTTTCATCGGATCCCACGCAAATGGCTCAGTGCCTGACACCCTGTGGGCGTTCAACACATTTGCTGTATGGAATTATCTTAAAAGTAGGAATATCACACATGGCAGATCTGCAGTGGGAATCTTTTTGTATACTGAGGTAGATTGTAGAAGGAGAGAATAAAACTATGGAAAGAAGAAATGCCCCTGGTTGGTGGCAGAGAGGACAGATGGCAGTTCTGCTGGACTGTCTGAAAACAGCTTACTACTTTTTCTCCCAGATACAGCGTATACTGTTTGTAAGACCAGCTTGGAGGGAGGAGTTAGCTACCCCCGTGGAGGTGTAACTAATATAAGTCTTTCTGGAGGCCAAAGCAAATGTTCCATAGAGCTACAAAATACTGGGAAACCTCAGGCCTAAGGCCTGGGGTGTTATGAAGATGGCCTATTTAATGCTTTCTCCCTCCTTCTCTCCCCACTTCTTGCCTCTTTTCTCTCTCTGTCCCTCTTTCCTTCCCTCCCTGTGTCTGTCTCTCTCTATATATGTATCCTAAATTTTAATATAATGGTAGAATTATTGCTAGATATTTCAGCCTATGCAAAATTATCTACAATGTCAATTACTTAGGAAAGTGTCTATCAAAATCATTTACATATACAAAACAATACACACACATATAAACTGATTAACCTTTTCAAATTTAAGAAAATGTGATCCTTGGATGTTTATTACAGTTTTTAAATGTAACCATTTGCAAACATATACAAATGTGCAGAAAATGAACCCTTGTACTTCAACAATTATCAACTCATGGCTAATCTTTTACTTCTACCTTCACTCACTTGCCCCCTCCTCACATTTTTATGGAAAACCTAGACTTCATATAATTTATTGTAAATGTTTATGTATAAGATAAAGACTTTTTAAAAATATGACCACAAACTTTGTATCACAACTTTTGTGAAATTTACTTGTATGACTTGTAGTTTTATTCAGTAACTAGAATTTGCTAACAAATTTAATTTTTTAAAGATTTATTTGACAGAGAGAGAGAGCACACAAGCAGGGGGAGCAGCAAGCAGAGGGAGAGGGAGAAGCAGACTCCCCGCTGAGCATGGAGCCCGACGGGGGGCTCAATCTTTGGACACAGGATCATTATCTGAGCCAAAGGCAGAAGCTTAACAAACTGAGCCATCCAGGCGCCCCACAAAGTTAATTTTTCATTTAGAATAGATCTTGATTTGACTTGTCTTCATAAAGGGATGGATCATTTAAAATTGGTAATTTGTTTCATCATTCAAGAAAAACAAATGATAAAAATTTATTCCTTTAAGAATTTCCTAGGGTCCCATTAATGGCATTAGTTTGTTCAGGACATCCTTAACTCTTATTAATGGGAAAAAAAGACAGCCTGCATTTCTCAAGTCTGATGGGGAAAGAATTCATATCAGCAGTGTCATATGATAATATTCATTCATTCTATAACTTTTGGGGTATTTTGTACTTTGCAACCTAAACTACTTTTAAAATGATTATTTTATTCTTTACAATAATCCTGTAAATTGGTTATTAGATTTATCTCCATTTTAAAGAAGAGGAACCACAGCTAAGACAGGTGAAAGAAACTGTAAGGTCTGAATCAATCATGAAAAAACCTGGTTCCATTTCACTTAATCACACTGTTTTTCTATGAATCCTTCCCTTATTCCCCATCTGCAAAGATGTCCATATTTTACATGATCAAACTTTCAGACCTTCAGACCCCTAGGTGAAGAGGAAAGGTAAAAATGAGAAGGTGTCCCACATTTTTAATCTGATGGGGCTGCTGATGCTCCCCATCAGGAGCCCCATCAGGAGAAACTTTTTCCTTTTTTTTTTTTTTTGCATCATGCACACACATACCTTACGACACAGCTTGCAGTGCTGGGCTGGTAATATTATCAGGGTCAGAAGGTGGAATTAAATAAACACCTTTCCTCTCTGCCGAAAAATTATCTCCTCTCTAAGAGGGATTTCTTGTTCAACACAAAATTCTCTTCCTTCAGCTTTGGCTACAATTATGTTCTTAAGTATCTATAGGAGATAAAATTTGCTAAAACAATGTAACTTGATTTTTTGAAATCTTGTTACCTTTCCTGTTGCTTACTTTTCTCTTCCCACCATACTGATAAAGCTTATTCCTGAAAGAATTTATTTGCACCATTTCTGTTTTCAATGACATTTTGTATTGTATTACTATTAATGAATATAAGAAGACTTGCTTCCCATTATGAATTCAGAATTGATTGATGGAACACTCAGAAATAGTGCAAATTGAGATTATGACATTTCTCAACAGCAGTATTGCTCTTAATCAAATTAGCACTTGGAACATGTTTGTTACAAGAAGAAAAACATAATTTTTTAACATTGAAAAGGGGGACAAATAAATTGGCCATTTGAGAACAGTTTGAAATTAATATGCTAAATAAGAATTGCAATTTAATGACCATTACTATTACTTGTTTGGTCTGTCTCTTCTTTTGGGAATAGTATTACTATCCTCTCCTCCACCATCGCCCAAGCCCATGGAATTGTAATGAGAGCCTCATTCTAATGATCTCCTTGACTACAGTGATTGGTGGGGAAGGTCCTTGCCTCACGCTGGTCCAATCACAGCACCCCCACATTCCCCAGCACAGTGATTGGTCTAGGGGTGAACGTGTGACTCAATGCAGCCAGGAAAATCCTTCCAGGAAGTGTCGGTAGCTGGGATTGTGGACAAGTGTTTCCACTTTGGACAAAGATAGGTCAAGTATAAATCAGGAGCTTCTGGAAGCCAGATCTACTCAGAAAAGCCTGTCTGAGCAAATACAGCCCACTTGCAGAGAGAGGTGGAAAAGAAACCTAAAGAAATGCTCAGGAGTGTAAGAGCCCCCAGTGCTGCTGACCCTGCAACTCTCCCCCTTCCTTTCCCACATTTTGAATATGTAGCTAGTAATCACTTCCCTCCCACTTTTTTTTGCTTAACCTGGTTTAGGTTTTTGTCATTTGCAAATTAAACAATCGTGTCTTTAGTACCATACACAATACTTTATTTCTAACACAGAAGTAGATAGGTTAGAATTCCTGTTCTGTCACTGACAGCTATGTGTATCCTTGGCTAAATTACTTAAACTCTCTAAACTTCAGTTTGTCATGTGTCATAAGGTTAAGATTATTCACAATGATTCATTTATAGGGTGGTTGTGTGAGTTAAATAAGATGCTGTATATAAAATGCATTACTCTGAGTCTCTAAATTATATCTGCTCTTATTATCTGTGGAATACTTTGTTTACTCTAATTGTAGCTCTAATTTACAATTAGAGTTAGAAAATGTGGTGGATTAAATTCTTGAGCTCAATTCTAAATCCTTTCCTGTATGCATCTCCTTTGTCTACAGCTCTGCAGTATCTCTCTCTAAAGAGGATATATTCTAGCACCACCCCCCACCTCCTCTGACTTTGAACATGACTTATTTTGGCCATAGGTTGTTAATAGACTCAACACAAGCAGAGGCTTGAATAGGACTTGCATTAGGGTTTGCTGTCTTGTACTCTGCCATTGCCCCAAGAAGAACACACCCCAGCTGGTCCCAGGAGGATATGAGACATGCGGAGCAGAGCTGACCCAGGGGACTCACAGGCTCTTGAGTAAAATAAATGTTCCCTGTTAATCTGAGTCTTTGAGATTTTGTGGTTATTATATAGCAATGACTGAGTGATATAGTAGTTAATAGCCATGTTTTGATCGGTTTTAGTTCAAACTAATTTCATTATGATAGAAAAAAAATTCAATACAAGGGCACATAGTCTACCACGGAAAAAATTATTATTCATTAAAAATGCTAGGATGGAAAGGTTTGATGCCCACAGATGTCATAGAAAATGACCACTGATACTGGGTCTTGATCTACTAGGGTCAGGGACTCTTGAGAATATGAGCAGAGTCCTGAACTCTCAGGAGTATATTACAAACACAATATTTTGTGTACAGTTACATGGAGCTTGCAGATGTCTTAATGCCCATTGAGTTTGGAGATGTCTTAATGCCCATAATGCTCAGATTCAGAATCCCTGGTATAATGAGTCAGAGTATAGAAATATTGAGTTAGCTAGGTAGCACTGAAAGTCTATAGCTTTGAAAGAAAATCTGATTCTGTGAAATAACATATAAGTATATTTTGCAGGAGCTGTGAGTTAAACATATGTTTGGTCTGACCTTACCTGATGCCCTCAGGATAGTTCAGTCTGAAGAATATGCACACGGTAATTATTTAATTTAATATGTATATTTGGTTGGGATTTAGCATATGCTATCTTATTTTTTTCCATTTTATATGCATATATTATGTGTCTACACATCAATGCTATAAAAATTCAATAGAAAAAAGAATGAGCAGGGGTTGGGCTGGGTGTGGTTGAGAAGACTTTCAAGCAATATGGAGTCATAGGCTTCACTTTGAAGGAAGCATGACTTGGACATTGAAATAATGGGAAACACCTTTTCATGTGTATATGAATTTGAGTGAATGTGTAGAGATGAAACATCTCATGCATTGTGATGGATAATTTTATGTGTCAATTTGACTGGGCCACAGGATGCCCTGATTTTTAGTAACACATTATTCTAGATACATCTGTGAGGGTGTTTCTTGATGAGATTAACATACAAATTGGTAGACTGAGTAAAGTAGATTGCCCTCCCCAGTGTGGGTAGGCCTCATTCATTGAAGGCGTGAATAGAACAAAAAGGCTGAGTAAGGAAGAAATTGCTCTGTTTTTGATCTGGGACATCTCTTTCAGCCTTTAGACTTGGACTTGGGCTGGAATTTATACCAGTGGTTCTCTTGGTCCTCAGGGCTTTCAGCTCTCCTGGGTCTCTGTCTTGCTGACTGGAGCATCTATAACTGGCTTGTGAGCTAATTCCTTATAATAGATTTCTCTATATCCATAAATACATGCATAAATAATTATATTATAGATTGTATATATCATATATGTTATATATAAGTACAAATATATATGTTCTATATTACATATGTCATATATAAGTACATATATAGGTTATATATAAGTATAACATATATTACATGTTATACAACACACAACATATATATGTTACATATAACATAACACACATATAACACATAACATATATACATTATATATAAATGCAAATATATATATCCTACTGATTTTGTCTCTATGGAGAACCCAGACTAATACATGTGTTAATGGGATATTATCATAATATGACTCTATTACATAAGGTGAAATGAAAGATGTCCAGTTTAGCTAGTAGAAATAAAGAGAAGTTAATAGATTTAGGAAAAAAACTGCCAGAGGTCTGCCAGACTTTGTGGGAAGGGAGAGACAAAACAATGGAGTAAACATGCAGAACTCTGTTCTGGTTTGCATTCTTTTAATTTTAAGAATGAGTAGAGCCTGGAGACAGTGGGCCTTTGACAAGATCTAGTTATCTCTTTGTCAGAACTGCTTTGTACATTCTCCTTTTTGGCCCACCAATAGTATCTCTGCCTTACGGTAAGGGGCATTAAGAGCAAATAAAGTAAATGAGACATGGGACAAAGAAGAGAGAATTTCCAGGAACTGTTGACCTGTTGTTTCCATTACTGACTTTAGCTGGTGCCATTGTTGGGTAAAGAAAATTGGAGTATTTTATCCACAATGTCTTGTCCAGGTTCCTCTGGCTTTGATATTTATAAAGAAGTCCTAGAATTCCAAAATACAGGACTGGGCAAAGGTGAAAAGCCACTCTCCTTGTGCCTGCTGCTGGGATTGCTCATTTGTATAGAGATATAGAGAGATGAGAGCAGAGAAATCCACAAGGAACGGATTGTGGAGAACCTTGAATATAAGAAAAATTACTCCCCCCAAAAAAGTGCATGCATGTGTATGTGTGTATTGCTTCAGATTGGAGGAGTTATATGCAAAATAATGATTTAATGATAATCACATGAAAACATGGGTTGATGGATTAGAGGACAAAAATCACATGAATTGGGGCACCTGGGTGGCTCAGTAGTTAGGCGTCTGCCTTCGGCTCAGGTCATGATCCCAGGGTCCTGGGATCGAGCCCCACATCGGGCTCCCTGCTCAGTGGGAGGCCTGCTTCTCCCTCTCCCATTCCCCCTGCTTGTACTCCTTCTCTCGCTGCCTCTCTCTCTGTCAAATAAATAAATAAAGTCTTTAAAAAAAAAAAATCACATGAATTAGCAGGTGCATACCACACTATCACTCAGCGTAAGTTTGTTATATTCAGAACACTGTGTTGGGGGACTTGGAAGATGTAAAATCAACAACAGCTCTTTCCTAGCATGGTACTTACAGATGGAACACTACCTTTATTATAACAGCATCAGTATATTTAATACAGCATCAGTATATTTAATACAGCATTAAGACATCTCTAATATACTCAGGGTAAAGTGACAAAGATAGAGAAACAAATGAGTAAGTATTTTCATTGTCAGTATTGTGTTTCCAGAAAGTAAGTGACAAGAAGAAGCAGTTTGAGATTAAATGACAAAAGAGTTAGTGCTACCAATTCTCAAGGAAGGATAAATGCTTCAAAAAGTCAACTGAGTATGAATAAACTGAGGGATTATGGTTTTCTTATTCTTTGAAGAGCGTTAATATGAAAATGTAGTGGGCGCCTGGGTGGCTCAGTCGGTTAAGCGACTGCCTTCGGCTCAGGTCATGATCCTGGAGTCCCGGGATCGAGTCCCGCATCGGGCTCCCTGCTCGGCAGGGGGTCTGCTTCTCCCTCTGACCCTCCTCCCTCTCATGCTCTCTGTCTCTCATTCTCTCTGTCTCAAAATAAATAAATAAAAATCTTTTAAAAAATATGAAAATATGAAAAATATGAAAAATATGAAAATATAAACATGAAGGTATTCATAATTTGAGTATTCTTTGGGAAATTATTGCGGTGTATCCCTACTGGGCAGCGGCAGTGTGTGCGCGTGTGCGCGCACACAAGAATTCACCGGAGGCAGAACAAAGGAGCTGAAAGTTTATTGAATGCATAGCAAGGGAAGAGCAGGAGGACAGCAAAAGAGAGACTGTCTGCCAGGAGGCGGTGGTGAGAGGCTATAGTTCTAGGATGGAATGAGGAAGTATGGGAAGTATGGGAATGAGGAAGTATGGAATGAGGAAGTATGGGAAGGGATAGCACTTTCCCCTTTTTGATACCAGTGCCTGGTTGTAAGTAGCCCATTGGTTAGTTAGGACTTCCGGCCATTTTGAGGTAGGTCACTTAATGAGCCCCTTTGCATTCAGTGTGGTGGTCACTGTGGGCCCTTTTGCCTTACTCAAGTTTCTGTTGCTCAAGCCTGTTGTCTACAGTTATGTTTTTATTTAACATGGGACAGGAAAATCTGAGCACACTTTCATTATCTATGAAACTCATGAGGCAGTTTTTAACTTGTGCTCTCTTGAACTTCACTGTCGGTCACTTCGGCCCTGCTGATTTCTGAGAAGGGTAATGTAACTAGCAGTGAAATGCTGTTTCTCGCGTTGTTCCTCCTGTTAGTTAGAGCTGAGTATTCACTATTTATGGCAGTCGATCAGTATGAGTTGACCATATCAGCAATTGATATTTCACGTTTTGCTTTGATTCCCGGTGTGATTTGAGAATACGTGGAGAACCCTGGGGGAGAGGAAATATTGCTGATGAGGCAGCCCTAAAGCCCTTGGTCAGCTCTGCACACTTGCCTGGATCCGTCTCACACTGTAACCCCGCAGGTCCCTGCTTCCTGCCTCCCCTCTGGGTTGGAGAGATGCGAATTAGCAGAACTTCGAGGTTGAGATGCAGAGCGAGAGGACAGATTGGTGGCTGGGAAGAATAGAGGATCGTAAGTAAGGCATATGGATTTGGTTTACTAGGGCAATGGAAGGGAAACAAGGTTTCATGTGCAGAGTGTGAGGATGGATCCTGCTTGCAGTAATGCTGCAGGCAGCGAGGGATGGCAGAGTGAGTGATCCAAGAGAGAGAGGAGTGAGTGTGTGGGTAAAGACTTCCAAAGTGGCTTCTTGAAAACTACTGAGTCATTTCAGGGACGACTGAAAAATGTCATGTGATGACGACTGCATGGGAGGATGGTGACCAGCAGCAGGAAATGCAGCGAATTCCTTTAGTTTGAATAGAGCTGCTGGTGGGAGAAGAGTGAGCTGCAGATTGCTGTGATGTGTTAACTTGCTGGGAGATGAGCAAAGAAGTAGAGGAAATACATTTTAAATTAGAGAGATCAAAGCATTTTTTCCTTTGGAAATGGTGTTAACTGACAGAGTTTGGGGTCCTTCCTTGTAAAAGATTTATTCAGATATACACATAATAAGGCATGTTTCCTGCTCTGAGGAGGAACACAATAGAAAGAAAAAGTAGTGCAAGAGATTCTTTTCCTTTTTTTTTTTTTGATTATTCAAAAATTGAAAAGACTTAATTATGCTATAAATATCAGGTGCTGAATAAGCCAAGGAAAGAACTTTCTATAACAATTTTTAAATAAAACATTATTTCCAGAATGTTTAAAAGGTTTTGAAGTTCCATTGTCAGTCAATATTGACAATATAATGAATGTGTCCAAAGGGTGCAATATTTTATTGAGCCAAATTTAAAGCCTCAGCCTGTATCACTCTTAAGGTGATATAGTATGATGGTATTTTAAATTAAGAAATAATTTACAAAATTAATGTGCAAATGAACAAACGATGCATAATCAACTTATCTGTTACTATGTAAAAACCTGAGTTTGTGGAATCTGCCCCTTTGAGTTATAAATGTTTTTTTTTTTTTTTCCTCCTTAGGTTATTTTTTAAGTCAGATTTACGATCTACTTTTCTAGATTAATTTGTGAGCAGGATAGGAAGTTATAGAAATTAAAAAAACCTTCATTTAGCTTCACTTCTTAAAGACTGATATCTAAACAGCATAAAGAAACATTCTATCCTATGAAACACCTTTTAGCTGAAGGAAACCTTGATGCAGGAAGCAACTCCCCCTGCTGTGATATCTAGGAACAGGAAAACAGAGCCTATGGTTGAGCAACGTTAAAATGCGGAGGTTTTCATAGAATTAATGGTGCTGAGATTACTTTCTTATCTCCAGGGCCAGATGAGTAAACACTTCCATTGTCAACATCGTGTTGCCAAAAAGAAAAGAGGGGGCGTCTGGGTGGCTCAGATGGTTAAGCGTCTGCCTTCCGCTCAGGTCATGATCCCAGGGTCCTGGGATGGAGCCCCACATCGGGCTCCTGGCTAAGCGGGGAGCCTGCTTGCTTCTCCCTCTGCCTCTGCCTCTCCCCCTGCTCATGCTCTCTATCTCTGTGTCTCAAATGAATAAATAAAATCTTTAATAAAATAAAAGAAAAGAGAAGCACTCTTCAGTATGTGAATATGCAGCTTTTTCTGTGACTTGCAAGAGTTCTTTAAGTAGAATGTTGCTTTTTATTTTATTCTACCACATAGTACGTTTTTTTTCTTTCCTTCAACTTTAGGCACATTTAATTGTATTAAAACTCCACCTGGCTGGCGGTACTTCAGGATAAACCACATTTTCAAAAGAACATCTGCTTTTGAATACAGAAGAGACGGGATGGTTTCAAAATGTCATCTGCTATGTAGCAAGCGTCTGTATTTTAATGATTTTATTTTATTTTTATTTATTTATTTATTTGAGAGAGAGAGAATGAGAGACAGAGAGCATGAGAGGGAGGAGGGTCAGAGGGAGAAGCAGACTCCCCGCCGAGCAGGGAGCCTGATGTGGGACTCGATCCCGGGACTCCAGGATCATGACCTGAGCCGAAGGCAGTCACTCAACCAACTGAGCCACCCAGGCGCCCCGTATTTTAATGATTGTAAAGAGAGATTATGGACCATATAAACCGTCCCTAAAGCACCTGTAGCATTCCCAGAGTAAAATGACACAGAGAAACGATAAGCTGTAGAGTACAGAATGGGCTCAGTATCTATGGTATTCAGCTTATAGGAATGTTCAGTTTCTAAACAATAGGCGATGCAGACATCTGTGTTCTTCAAAAGCTTTAAACATGTTTATCTTGGATAACACCATACTTGGATAACATACAGAAAAAATGTCTTCTTTTGATTTTTCTTTCTCATTATATGGGGCTGATGAATCTGGTTTCTTGTTGGCCCTCTTTTTGAGTCAGCAGAGGGAGCCAGAGCTACCCAGCCCGCAGTCCTGACCTAGCCGGCTTCCGACAGGCAAGAGAATTGTAGCCAGCAAGTTTCCTTTTTGTTCCCAAAGATCAGAATAGGTGCAGTGAGGGGAGAAGTTTTCTGAATCAGATATGGCAAGACTTTTATTAAGTGTTTCAGCGTTTCATAAAGAAAAGGCCACTGACAAATAGGATCTCGGGGATTTCCCATTATAGAAAACAAAATGTGTTATTTATGCAAATTAAGCATTACATAATCTACTTACATACAGTTCTCCTTGGAAATACCTTGTGAGTTTGTGGAAACTGTAATTGCCATATTAGGCACTGATGTGTGAGTTAGTGTACAGAACTGGTCAATTGCTAGATTTTGTCATAGTTCTCATTAAGTTTCCCATCCGCCACTATTTTCTCTTTTCTCGATGCCTGCCTTAGCCTCCTAACAGGTCTCTGTGCCTTCACTTTTACTCCCCCTCTACCCTGTTTTTGACATGGGAGCCACAGTGATCCTTTACAAATAAGTCACTCTGTTCAAAGACCCTCTGAAGACTTCCCAACTCGGAGAAAAAGCCTAAGTCCTTACAATGGCCTCCAAAGTCCCCTAACCTTTGGTGCTTCATCATTCTCTGTTTTCATCACCCACTGCTCTCACTCTGCTCCAGGTGGCAGGCCCCTTGTAGCTCCTTAAACACTCAAGTTCATTCCTACCCTAGAGGCTTTGCAGTGGCTGTTCTCTCCACTGAATGCTTTTCCCACAGGCAAACTCTGAGGTCGTAAGTCTTTACTCAAATATCATCTTCACAATACACCTAGGATACTGCTGGTTCCTCTTCTCCTGCCTTTTTTTTTTTTTTTTGGTAACATTTAATAACTTTCTAAACTACTATACAATTTACTTGTTTACTATGTTTGCTATTTTTTGTCTATCTTCAGCCACTAGTATTTAAGCTGTGAGGGTAGAAGACATTCTTCTATGCCTTCAGCACTATTTCAAATACTTAAAACATTAATCATTTTTAACCAAGTAATTGTGTTTGTGGGGCTCTAAGTAAATAATTACAAATGAAGAAAAAGATTTATTCTAAAAAGATATTACACCAAAGGAGGAATAGACATGAGAGCATATTTAAGGAATGAGCTTTTATATAGTTATTAAAATCATACTTAAGATATTGAATAGTGTGGAAAAATTTACATAATGTAATTTAAAATGTCATATTGTTTGATCACAACTATGAAAAATAAAGCATAGATATGTTTTGGAAAGAAAAATACAAACTTAAAAATAGCTACCTTGAAGTTGTTTTGGGGGGACATACTTAGAAAACTATATAATTTAGATAATTACATAAACTATAATTATACAGTTGCCCTAAATTATATAATGTCTGTATTCCTTTTATAATAAAAATCCATGAAAAATACTTTGTTAGCTCAATGACTTAAAGCCTTTAGTTCAATATTTGTGTGAATATGAACACAGAATTCTATTTTCAAATGTTTCTTTTTTTTTTTTTTAAAGATTTTATTTATTTATTTGACAGAGAGAGACACAGCAAGAGAGGGAACACAAGCAGGGGGAGTGGGAGAGGGAGAAGCAGGCTTCCCGTGGAGCAGGGAGCCCGATGTGGGACTCGATCCCAGGACCGTGGGATCATGACCTGAGCCGAAGGCAGTCGCCCAACCAACTGAGCCACCAAGGCGCCCCTCAAATGTTTCTTAAATTGTTATAAAAAAGGAGTGTCAGGGGCGCCTGGGTGGCTCAGTCAGTTAAGCATCTGCCTTCGGCTCAGGTCATGATCCTGCGGTCCTGGGATCAAGTCCCACATTGGGCTCCCTGCTCAGCAGGAAGCCTGCTTCTCCTTTCCCCTGCCTGTGCTCTCTCTCCATCTCTGTCTCCATCTCTCTCTGTCTCTGTCTCTCTCTCTCGGACAAATAAATTAAAAAAAAAAATTAAGAAAAAAAGGAGTGGCAGCTGTAACAACAAATCCATGATGCTGGTACTTTTTTATACTCATTTTATAGATGAATGGATCATGAAACTTAGTCACAGAAAGGTTAAGTAACTCTTCCGAGATCACACAGCAAGTAACTGGTAGAGCTGGGATCCCCACCAAAGCCTATACCCTTTCCATCATGCTATGTACTGTAAAAACTGGGCTGAAAAATATCAAAACCCAGAAAGTAAACAGAATTTGGCAATCAGAGGACTTGTCTTCATATACCAACTCATATACTACTTATTTAACTGCTTGACCCTGGTTAATTTACTTATGTAAAATATCAATTTCCCAATCTAAACAATAGGCTATAATAATGCTTATTGCCGAGAAATCTGGTGAATAATATATGTGAAAGTCTCTCATCATTATGGAAGTCTCATGAATATCAGTCGACTACAAATTGCTCTGCATTCTACTTGGTCATTTTACTAAAGGAGATAGAAAATTATTTTTAAATGGAATATTTGATACTTATATTTGAACTGGTGATAAATGTATATGATAGAACTTAATCGCCTTTGTGATATGTTGGATGAGGGAATCAGCATGCTTTCACTTTCTCTCTCCTTCTTTTCCTTTTTACTTTCAGCTATTTCTATTTGATCATTTGCTTTCTGTTTACATTCAGAAAATAATTGTGGTAAATTATAATATATCCTGAAGATTTTTTTTTTTGAGTTTTGACTTATTCTTGAACTGCTCCAAAAAGAACTAGCTATACTTACCATCTATCTGCTTTTCACTTTTTACTAGTCCCTTCTCCTTGTTCTTTGGATAGCAATTTCCTGGTTTGCTATTCATTTATTTTCTGTCTTTTCTCATTTTTTCCCCATTCTATAGTAAGTTTAGATATAGTGCTGACTTTATAATAGTGAATTCAAGGGGAACAATTTAGAATGAGAATAAGACGTGTTGGGGAAAGCTATTGAAAATGAGGCACAAAGAAAGCAGGTGGCCTTGATCTTCCAAACAAAGGTAGAAGAAAAGATAAGGGTGACAAACAATCTGAATGGTTTTCAGTGGGAGTCCTGGAGATTTGTGCTCAGGTAAATTGTATGGGGATGTTCACAAACCAATTCCAGTTTTGCAAGCACAGAAACAAAATCTCAACATCGAGATTTTATTTTTACAAAAATGTCAGAATAATCATTGGCTATCAGACTTGAAGTATTTCACATACACTTGCTATTTGGATACTTTTGGATAGGCACTACATGATGTAATCTTACCCAAATAATTTGCCTGAATCAAAACCCAAAAGTGAAGGAATTTATCTGAGTGGCCATGTTTTTCATATAAAATAAAAATCATATGTATTTTTTTTTATCTTGAATAAGTATCTGAACTCCTTTATTCCTCTTGAAGTTAATTGGTAGGTTACCCGAGGAAGGAGGTGATTTAGGGGAGGTCATCCTTTGCAGCTGGGGCAAACCTGAAGGAGTTAATGTCTGGAGTCCATTGCTGACCTGACCCAGTTGGGCAGCAAGTCCTTCCACAGAGGGAATTCTGGGCAGCGCGTCTCTGCGTCTACCACAGTAAGAAATCTGGACCTGCCCTTGTCTTCTAGCAAGGACCCTGACAGAGTAGCAGGCTCCTAAGGGACCTTTCGAACTTTGTGCTTTATCTTTGGGGATAGCTTGTTGAATAATCACCCTCCGGCCACCTGCTTCCCTCATTCAGAGCTCACTGCCACCAGCATGGAACAAGGCACTGGTTGCCTTTTCTGATTTGTATGGATTCTTTGACAAGAAGTCACAGTTTCCTTACACAGGTCCCGTTGTTCTTGCTATTACTGATAGTACCATAATTCTTATCTCATGTTGTTACTGCTTACTTTATTCTCTCTTCCTGGGGTAGGGATGGGACCTTCCTTGTCCCCTAAAGTCCCTGACACCTAGGAGAGTGAAATAGAATAACCGTTTATGGCATGAATAAATTATAGTGTATGGCTAATAAAAACTCCTTAACTACCTAGAGCCACGATCAAGAGCCAATATAGACCAATGTTTAAGAGCACAGTTATGATGCTGGGCAAACTTCTTATCTCTCTGTAAGTCAATTTCCCGATCTGTAAAAGTGGGATACTAAACAATATCCACTTCATAAATCTGATGTGAGGACTAAATAAATTAAATATGATGTCTTTAGGACAGTACTTGGCATGATATGTGCTGATGTTGCTCTTATTATTAATGTTGTTGCTCTTATCATTATTTTGTCAGAATGGAAGGGGAAATGGAAACTGCAAATTTGGTGAGTCTTATCATGGACGTAAAATAAAAATTACTATATTACCGGTTCCTAGAAGAGACAGGTGGCCATAACTACATGACATCCAATAACATCGAAGAATTGGTTTGGTCATAGATAAGTAAAAAAGCTTTATAAATGGGTGAAAATACTTTTGTAGATTATGCGATAAACTTCCCCCAATCATCTATGAATTAACAACTGACAAGTCATATACTACAAAGACAGTTTCAACTGGAACTTAGCTCTCATGCCCTTTAATCCTACAATTTACTGTCCTTAAATCCACCTCATGATTTCTATTTTAACCTTAAAAATTATTTTAATTATGAAATATTTCAAATGTACATAAAATAATGAAAATAATATAACTTTCCTCTTTTAAAATCTATCATTCTTGGGGCTCCTGGGTGGTGCAATTGGTTAAGTAGCTGCCTTCGGCTCAGGTCATTATCCCAGGGTTCCTGGGATTGAGCCCTGCATCAGGCTCCCTGCTCAGCGGGAAGTCTGCTTCTCTCTCTGTCTCTCCTCCCTCCCCTGCCCCACTCATGCTCTCTCTCTCTCATAAATAAAATCTTTTAAAAACTAAAAATAATAAAATCTAACATTTTCATATTAACTTTTGTCATATTGTCTTTAGGTCTCTGTCTCTGTCATTCTCTCTCTTTCTCTCTTTCCCTCTCTCTCATAATTCTGCCACCTAAAGAACTTTGGTCTTATTTTAATTGGGTGAACTTCTTAGGACTTGTATGGATCATTGGTACTCCTTCCACTTCCCTAAGGTTTTATGGCATCATTTTGATGGTTAAGATTGCATATCGTAATTATTTTTCTTCCCAACCTAGATGAAAGTTTTAATTGGCAAGTAATAGTTTAAGTCTTGTTTATAACCCCTTTGCTTCTAATAGAGCCATAAATTCCTTCATGTGGGGGAGGGGAAGAAACCTGTGTGGAGTCCAATGGTAGTTCTATCTACTTCTGCTTTAAATATCTTCACTTTACTTGAATGCTAGTATATGCTCTTTACCTCTGTGATAAACTGATATAATAATGTAAAGAAATGATAATCACCTTTGGTCACTGAAAAGATGGAAAGAAGAACTTCATGTTTCTATGGATACCAAAGTCTCGCTGGCTTTCTCTCATCATTAAAACACCAATATTATAACATTCTAGTCTAAACTTCCCCTGCTACAATAATAAATGAGTTAAAGATATAATTATTTTAAAGCTTTGAGGCAGGAAAATGTCACGGTTTCTGCAAATCATCACATATTTGATATAAAAGCTCCACAGTCAAAGTGAAAACATTAACTTTGGATTCAATAATTTGCAAATATGCTTACAGTTGCCTTGAAGATAAACTTTGGTGGTGTCTTGGAGGTGGTTTTGGTGGGAATGACAACTTTGGTCGTGGAGGGAACTTCAGCGGTCGAGGGGGCTTTCATGGCAGTCGAGGTGGTGGTGGATATGGTGGCAGTAGGGACGGCTATAATGGATCTGGTAATGATGGAAGCAACTTTGGAGGTGGTGGAAGCTATAATGATTTTGGCAATTACAACAATCAATCCTCAAATTTTGGACCCCCGAAAGGAGGAAATTTTGGAGGCAGAAGCTCTGGCCCCTATGGTGGGGGAGGCCAATACTTTGCCAAACCACAAAACCAAGGTGGCTGTGGTGGTTCCTGCAGCAGCCGGAGCTATGGCAGTGACAGGAGGTTTTAATTACTGCCAGGAAACAAAGCTTAGCAGGAGAGGAGAGCCAGAGAAGTGACAGGGAAGCTACAGGTTACAACAGATTTGTGAACTCGGCCAAGCACAGTGGTGGCAGGGCCTAGCTGCTACAAAGAAGACATGTTTTAGACAATACTCATGTGTATGGGCAAAAAACTCGAGGGCGGTATTTGACTAATTGTATAACAGGTTATTTTAGTTTCTGTTCTGTGGAAAGTGTAAAGCATTCCAACAAAGGGTTTTAATGTAGTTTTTTTTTTTTTTTTTGCACCCATGCTGTTGATTGCCAAATGTAATAGTCTGATTATGATGCTGAATAAATGTGTCTTTAAAAAAAAAAAAAAGAGAGAGAGAGACTACAGAGACTTACAGCCAATATCAAAGGGAGATGTTTTTGAACATTAATGCTTAAGTGAGTAATTCTGAGATTAAGACTTACTTGAACAATGGAAATTAACCTATTACCATGAGAAAATTTGTGATTATTTTATGATTTACATTACTTTGTTGCACAGTACAGATTAGATAGGACTTTCTGACCCTATTATCTCTTTTCTCTTAGCAATCCTAAAGAAATATTTCAAGGAAAATCAGTGTAATTTTTTTTTTGTTTCTAAGAGACATAAGGTAAATAAGGAAGACATGGTAAACATTACAAGTGAGTGGGATTTTAAAAGTGGAACCCATCTTTGAAAGAGTATGTTCTCTTCATTTGTTTATTCAATCAACAAATACTGTATGCTTACTACGTAACAGACACTGTTTGAGACCTGGAAGACATAATAGTAACATATACAAAATCCACGTGCTCATGAGACTTCCTTGGAAGCAGACAAGGAGAAAAAAAAAGGTAATTTCTATAGCTATCAGTGCAAAAAGCTAAGCAGAAGGTGAGAAAGGGAGAGAAAGCATTCAGGGACATCCTCTCTGAGGAGGTAATATTTGTGCAGAAACCTGAATGATGAGGTATAGCAGTAAGAAGTTGTCAGGAAAGAGTCTTCTTGGTAGAAAGAAGAGCAGGGGAAAAACACCCAGAGACCATTCTCTTCTAGAGGCTGAGCTTTAATGAGCTTTCAGGGGTGTGGCAGGGGTGGAGCTGGGGAGGTAGGCAGGGCCAGGTCATGACAGCCAGGGCTAAGAATTTGGAGTTTGTTCCAAGCTTGATAGGAAGCCCTTAGTCAGTCTTAAGCAGAGGAAAAGGCAAGATCTGATTTATGTTTTTTAAAAAAACCCCTTTGAGTGCTGAGTGGAAACTGGAGCATAGGAGAGCCCAGAAAGAGGGGATGTTGGCATGGCCCAACAACGGGAAGGGTGATGGTGGTGAGAAGTGATCAGACTTGGAGTCTGTTTTGGAGGCAATAGGGAACAGGCCTAGCTGATGGATTCTGATATGAGGCCCGAGGGGGAAGAGCAAACAAGGATTATGGGTCCGTTTGGGTCTGCACAACTTGGTCAACAAGGCAGAGATGGGGAAGACAAAGATAAAAGGTTGATGCCAAATGTTAAAAGAAAAATGATCTTATTAATGCAACTAGGGAGTCCCTAAAAATTCCTTAAGGATGCTTTTGTAAAGTTAATTCATTTTCATCAAGAAACCCCACTAGAATTTCAATCTTTAATTACGATAAATGTCTTCACTGGAGTAACAGGTGGCAAAAATGCATATTCAGGTTAGAAGCTGCTATTTGCAAAGATTTTTTATTACTTTGGGAATATAAGCAAGAAGGACTAAATAGCTCATAACAAGATATTGATTTATTTCTTAACATCAGGAAGACTTCAAGGTCTTTTGTGTATATTCTTCTCAACAAGTTAAATTGGATAGGTTTTTTCAAGAAATACAAAAGAGTTTACTTATACTTTTTTTTAAAAAGTCTATTTTCTTCCATGGATGCACAATGGAAAAAAATAAATCAGCAGCTTGGGAGTGTTCCTTTCCTTTAAAAATAAAAGTAGGCTTATTCACACTGAGTTATATGTGAGGAAAAATAACTTGCTAACCTCTCTTTTCACTGAAAACATAACAAGAACAAATTATAAAAACACTGACTGGAGTTAGGCACCAAAAAGTGTTTTTGGCAGTAAATCAGTCTTACAAACAAGTAGATGCTAGCAAGAACTACCTAAACTGGATTATAATGAAACATTTTTTATATGGGAGGCTGATAAACAATAAACTTGATTTTATCTCCTATGGACTCTGCTCCTGCAATCATATTACATAAGAAAAGAATGGGGAATAATTCTACTTATCTGAAAGAACCACCAAACTCTCTTCAGTGATGCTGATGGCTTCATGACAATGGAGGCCATTATATTTGAGGGCCATTATATTCATCTAAACAATTTCTAGGGTACCATGCAAAGATTGCTTAGCGTAAAAGCAAATTTTAGCAACTCTTTTCCACGAAATGCTTTGAATGCCCCTCTAATGATTAAATCAATAAATTGAAATGTTTTGACTTAAGAGATGGACTAGACAATCTTCTGTAGCTTTTCCAGGTCAATGTAAATGTTAATTTTTTTTTCAGTTTCATGACGTTTTGATATATGACTACCTCTGATAGGCCATCATACAATAAAAAATAACTTTTCATGGACTTATGGCTTTAAAAACAAGTGAATAAATCCTGAATTCAGAGTATGTGAGTTGTTTTCAAGATGTCTTTGCACATGCAGCTGAATTATGAAGTACTCAACTATTTGAAGATTAAGACACTATTGGAAAGCAAAATTGCAAAACTTTCCAGAATGACTACTCAGGGACTGACGAGAGAAGGTCTGCTGCTTTTCTCTAAATTTATTGCAGGCATTAAACATTGATCAGATCACCTTTGCTGAGCTTTGGTCAAAAATGTGTAGTGTACACATATTTTGAAGGGAGAGAAAAACAACAAAGAGAGAAAGTAGTTTTTCACTGGGAAATGTTCCCAGCAACAGGAGATTGTGATAGCCACAAATTGTGACTTCAATTTTCCTAAATGCCCAGAGGCCAAGTCAATTTGGAAACTTAAATTTATTTCCTATGATGTGTGAATTCACAACTCCCATTAGACTAGAAGTGGCCATCTCAACTCTACTTCAACAGTGCGTGATCCCCAAAATAGCCACTCCAAACTGAATTAATATTCCATAAAATGTTCCCATTCATCTCTATATAGGTGTGATTTATTAGTTTATAACAATTTTGTGTTTGTTTGCTTGCCTTTATATTCATTGTAAATGTATCATAGCAAACTCTTGGTTTAATTCAGCATAAATTATTGGATAAAAATCTAATTCAATTTGCTTATATAAGAGAGTAAGCCAGCTCAAGATTATGTTTCTTTATATTCCACCATCTTTAGTGTGGTGTTACATGCTTAATTAATTCATACATTTTATGCAATCAATTAAAGAACCTTCTTAGTTGTTTCCGTGCCTTATTATGTTAAATGCATTTAATGACCAGAACTAGATTTTCAAAGGAGTGCTGTCAAATCCTCATGACAAAAATTTATTCCCACATGATTTTTTCAGATTCTACAGATCTGAAGAGCCAGTTAATTCCATTTGCGCAGCTTCTACAAGGTTCGAAATTAAAATTTAGATTGACCTGGCTCAATCTTGGCAGGTAGTGTTGTGTGGAAATACTCCTTGGGTGAAAAGGTGGGCCAGAGGTGATCTTCTCTTCTCAAAATATAAGTGAAGAATGACCTATCCCTGTGTGCTTTGCAAACATCATATGTGATGGAATATTTGGCTTAAAACACGAACATTTTGATTTTCATTTGAGGACCTGAAGTTGAAAACATCACAACCTTGATTAATTACTGCCAACTAAGGAACACTGCCGAGCTTTCAAAGATGCCAAAGGGCAGGGCAGCCAAAAGACTAAGAAAGTAAATCTTCAAGAAAAAGTCAACAGATAGTGGAGGGAAGCATGAAAGTGGGCTGGCTGTCTAACAATCTGCTCAGGTTTTCTGGTATTAGGAAAAGAGACCCCGCAAGAAGGGCGTCCAGAGGATGTGCATAGGAAATCACCCTGTGAGAATCTACAAACACAATTTAGAGTGAGCCAGTTCCTGACTATAGTTCTAAGAAATATCTGACTGCTCATAAAAGGCTTACCTAAACTAAACTAATTGAGGGATGTGATAGAATTAGATTGGGAAGCTGTGAGCTATCCTATCTTTGAGAGTTGCCAAGGCAACTCAGAAGGATTGAATTGGATATCTACGGGGTAGGTTTTTAAAATGAGACCTGGAGGAGGTAGAGAAGGGGGAGGACCAGGAAGAACAAAACGCTGGTAGGAAACAGTAGCTGAAGGCAGGAGGACTGGGAGGCTCAGCTTGTGAACAAAGCTGATTGGGCATGCTGCTCATGCTGAGTCTTTGGAGTTTATACATGAGAGGAGTTTAACTAGTCACTGGTTGGTACTGAATATATTTTGGACCAAATACTGTGCAAAAACAGGGCTAAGTATTAAATGTGATAAGGTCATTGCACACTATTTTATTATTATTCGTATTGATTGTACAGGTCTCTTTTTTAACCATTTTTTTCATGTGTGTTCCTAAGAATACTATGTTTGAAACAAACGAGAAGAGGATTCCTAGAAACTTGTGACAGTTCAACCAACCAAGATAATGAAAGATAATCTAATAAATTGATTGTGCTTTATCTATCCCCCCACATTTTAAATCAAGATGTTTTCCTAGGCCAGAATGCATCTCAGGCCCTCAACGATTTCCTTTCCTCAAATTTGTGCCGCTAAATCCCAACATGTTCTCCCCCAGCTCCCCCAGGGCAATG
Source organism: Mirounga leonina (assembly GCF_011800145.1). Lineage (NCBI taxonomy): Eukaryota > Metazoa > Chordata > Mammalia > Carnivora > Phocidae > Mirounga > Mirounga leonina. The sequence continues at coordinate 47,364,689 of NW_023270268.1, forward strand.
GTGTTTTATTTACAGAAGTGTGTATGTGTTGAATTTTCATTTTCTGAAGTTCAGACCTAAGTCAATTAAAAATAAAGCTCACTTCTTTCACCATGGAACAATTATTTTTGATTATCTAAAAAGCCCAATCCATTTTCCTCAGGCTTATTTTCCAAACAGTTTTTTGTAGGTGTGTATGAAATTTTCATTAACTACTGTACACGGATGCCTATTCCTGGCCTTTGTAAAAGAATTTAACTTTAAGCAGATAGTCCTAAAAAGCATGCAGCCAAACAGAAAAGTTGACGCTGGGCTTAAAATGCAGTCTTTGCCATCAACTCTTGGCTTTGAACTTGCCTATGCCAACTTGGTCACACACAATGCCTTTTGAACTATTAGTAATGGCTACAGATGTAGCAAACATTTAAGTTTATTCTAAGTTTAACATTTTCCCCACTACTTTCTCAAGACAATAAAATGATAAATCATGCCCAGATTTGTAGGAAGTTATTGACAGAAATATGGATAAAAGAAACACTTATAGTGGGCACCTTTGAGGAAGAGTTTTCCTGATTAGAAGGCTATGGATCAGGGCGCCTGGTGGCTCAGCCTGTTAAACGTCTAACTCTTGATTTCTGCTCAGGTCATGATCTCGGGGTCATGGGATGGAGCCCTGCATGGAGCCTGAGCCCCAGGGGGGCTCTGCGCTCAGCACGGACTCTGCTTGAGATTCTCCCTCTCCCTCTGCCCCTCCCCACATTCTCAAAAAAAAATAAATAAATCCTTAAAAAAAAAAAGGCTAGTGGACCAAGCCCAGAGACTACTTGTTCTTGAACAGTTTGTAACTTTAGGATCATTGCATAAGCCAAGCAATATATACATAATATCACACTGTATGTGTGAAAGTATTTTAATGTGCATTATAGCCATTGCATTGCCATTTAATATCAATGAAATTTGTAGGTTGTTATGTGCCAACATGTCTGTAATATTTTTCTGCCCACACATATTTTAATAAGATTATATTATACCATACTTATTTTTAATAAGATGCTATATTATTTTTAACTTTGAAGTGACACATTTATATATATTGTTACACAACATGTGGGTTTTTTCCCCCTGTTCATATTATATTCTTCTTGGTCAGTACATATGGGCCTACTTCATATTCTGTAAGAGCTGCATTCTACAGCTAAAATTGTTCTCCTACAAATAGAAGTTTAACCATCATAAGCATTCTCCTACTAATAGAAGTTTAAGTTTTTTCAAGTTTTTCATTTTATATGCCTTTTGCTTTTTCAAAAAATACAGCAGTAAATATCTTTGCACATATATCTTTGTGCAGCATGTGAATTTCTGTAAGAGAATCCTAAAGATAAAATTTACAGGCTTCTTCAACCATTGATCATGTATTTATTCCTTACTGAAGTCATCCTGGCTTCAGTCCTAGTTCTGTATACAAATATCTGCCAACCCACCATTCCCAGGTAGTTACCAAATAAACTCTCAAGGCACCCCATCTTTCGAATTCATGGAGTTCTGGATTATTTTGCTTTTGAACATTCTATGGTTCAAAAGCTTTGGTTTGGAACCCACATTTGCTACAAGTGCTTTAATTAATGAATTATCTGACCATTAATTTTAAGAAACAAGTGAAATGATTTTAGAAATCACGTTTATTGTTAACAAATCAAGTAAATTGAATTCTCATATTCCAGGGCCCATTAGCATGTCTTGAGATGGGACTGACAGTGTCCCACTAATTTGGGGAAAAGAATGTGTGTCTTTAAGGTATACTTTTAAAAAAATATTTGTCAGAGAGAGAGAGCGCACAGCAGGGGGAGTGGCAGGCAGAGGAAGAAAACAGGTTCCCCGCTGAGCAAGGAGCCCAATGAGGGACTCCATCCTAGGACCCCAGGATCATGACCTAAGCTGAAGGCAGACGCTTAACCGACTGAGCCACCCAGGCATTCCTAAGGTATACTTTTAATCGAAGTAGGGAAAAACATTTAAAATTGCTCAAGTAACAGAAATTATGGTTCATGGACTAGAATCTGTAAAAGTAAGTTGCTGAGCTATGAACAGGTATATGTATATTATTCTGGTGGCAACTTTCAGAGCTGGAACACAATAGCAGGAGAGTAAGCCATTCAGAGTTGAAGCTACTGCTAGAGTCTGGGACAGGAGGATTTTTTTTTTTTAAGCTTTATTTACTTGAGAGAGAGAGCAGGGGGAGGGACAGAGAGGGAAAGAGAGAGAGAGAATCTCAAGCACACTCCCCACTGGGTGTGGAGCCCTACTCAGGGCTTGATCCCATGACCCTCAGATCATGACTTGAGCTGAAATCAAGAGTCAGACACTTAACCAACTGAGCCACACAGGCGCCCCTGGGACAGGGGAACCTTGAGTCTTAGTGAATTTTATAAGATCAAAATGCATGGATGTCTGATCAGTTTGTGCCTATGAAACATGAACATCATAAATATATGGCATAGTTCTTTTTATTAGATATGTCAGCATTCTTATTTGTAATTAAGCTAAATGATTTACAACAAAAACATTTCACATATATATTCAGTGGTGTTATTCAAAGCTTAATTATCTATTTTAATTTTTTATGAGGCATCCTTTTGTGCCACCTTGAAATACTCAGATTATTTGAATCCAACTAAGTAGAAAATAAATCAGGTTGAGATAGTTCTAATGTGACCTCCATTGGTGAGCAAGGAGTGGGGTGCGTGTGTGTGTGTGTGTGTGTGTGTGTGTATGAAGTTACTGTGTATCTACTCAAATTGGTGACTTAAAATATCTGAAGATGTTATGATGTCTAAAATGCAAATAAAGCCCATTAATTGTACTCTCTTGAGAAACAGACCAAAGTATGAGAAATGGGTACTTGGGACTGGATGAAATATCCACTGAGGGGAGAGACTGACTGATAAAGAGAAAGAACTTCAAGAATTCTAGAAATAAACACAGGCTCCTTTAATCACTGATAAGGTGTTTATTTTGCAATCACTGAAATCATCCTGGTTTCAGTTTTAGTGGAAAACATGTTTCATGTTAGAGGACAAAGAGTGGTCATGGGATATGAATAGAGCCTTACTGACCTCATAGATTTCTCTGTCAGTTTATAGTTTAGAGGGACAAAGAGCTAAACTCTTTTTCTTTTTTTAAAAGATTTTATGTATTTATTTGAAAAAGAGAGAGATTGAGAACACAAACAGGGAGAGAGGCAGAGAGAGAGAGGGAGAAGCAGGCTCCCCGCTGAGCAGGGAGCCTGATACAGGACTGGATCCCAGGACCCTGGGATCATGACCTGAGCCAAAGATAGACGCTTAACCAACCAAGCCACCCAAGCACCCCAAAGAGCTAAATTTTTAAGCAGCTCCTTTCCACAGCTGGATGAGCTCAAATTTCTCATCTGCAGGCCTTACATTGTATTGTCACTATAGAAATTAAAGTAAATAACTCTGGCTCTCACTGAGCTAGGGAGTCTGGAGATCCAAGTGAAGGGCTATAACACAATTATGATCTAGAAGACCAGGGTAATTCTTCACATTTCACCAAAAGGTCATCAGTATTTGACTTATAAGCACAATAGTTAAGAGAAAGCAGTTAGTGAGAAGCTCCTTGATGTTTAAAACATTTTATTCTTTTTGATCAAAATATAGGTGTTTAATTTTTAGGACACTGGGTTGTAGGTTTTAGGAAAACCATGAAAATATCTATTTTGCTCCCCAGATTTCCAGGGTTTGGCACAAAGTAGATATTCAGTGAATACTGATGGATGGATGAATGAATGGAAAAAGAAACTGCATTTTTCAAGAGTAAAATGTTGAATGTTTGTCATTGTGATAGGCAGTCTCTAGACTGGCCCTAATGGCCTCTGCCTCCTTGTATTCATGCCTTTTGTAATCTTTTCTATTTGATTTTGGGCTGGATCTAGTGACTTGTTTTTAATGAACAGAATATAGGAAATGTGATGGGATATCACTTCTGAGATTAATTTACAAAAAGACTGTGTCTTGGGTCTTGTTTGCCCAGCCATACGCCTCAGAGCCCTCATTCTGGGGGAGGCAAGTTGCCATGTCATGAGTAACCCAACTGAGAGGCCCATGCAGCTAAGAGGTGATGCCCTTGGCCAACATCCAAGAGCCCTAAGCCCTCCAATAGCCACATTAGTGACCTTGGAAGCAAACCCTCCCCTGTTGAGCCTACAGATGACTGCAACTCTGGCCAACACCTTGACTGTAGCCCCATGACAGACCCTGGGTCAGAGACACCCTATTAAACTGCATTTTGATTTCTGACTCACAAAAAATTATGAGATAATGTTTGTCGTTTTAAGCCATTATGTTTTGGGGTACTTTGTTAGACAGCAATAGAAAGTCAACACAATTTAATTAATCTGTTGAATTGAATTCACTAGCTATAAAGACTCCATCTAACTGCATAACCCTTGAAAAACACTGATAGGTTGTTGAGAAATACAATCCTTCTATTTCAAACTTATTTCAGGGGCGACATAGTCTAAAACCAAATTACTTCACTCAAAGGCACAAATTACTTCAAAAAGCTGAAGTAGAGATATTTATTCTGAACTACTCTAACAGGAAACAGCAGCAGAAACATCTTGATGCTCTTTTCCACCACTATGTGGGTATGCATTACATTAAGATCAAGGTGAGTAATATACTTCAGACATTTATCATCTTCAACAAACCTCACCCACACAATCAGATGGAGTCCCCATGCAGAGCACTTCACCTGTGGGCAAGCTTGTGGTCAGTGGAGTCAGAATGCCTGAATTTGAGTCCCACTTGCTGCTTATTAGCTTAATAAATTTGGGCAAGTCACTTATCTGCATTAGTTTCTTCACCTACAAGGGAAAAAGAGTGGGTTGCAAAACTACACGAATAACATATAAAGAGTAGTCCATATGGGTGATGAGATTCCATGCTCTGATAGTGAATGAATGATGCATAATTTAACATTTTCAAGTTTTCTAAGGAAGTTCCATTTTTCCTGGTCCTTTCAATTATCTTGTCCCCTCTTTTGATGGTATTAGTGCACTTCTGCATTCCCAAAGTAAGTGGGCAAATTGTCCATGCTAGTGCTCCTTTACAATTTCTTATAATTTATCAAAGTTATACACGCACATAGTTTCAAGTCACACTGTCAAATAAGGCAGTCCTGGCCTCATGTGCTTACTGGGCACTTGGAATGTGGCCAATCGTAACTGAGATGTGCAAGTATAAAGTACACCCTGAGTTTCATACTTGGTATGAGAAAGAAGAAAAATCTCTAAATATTTTTTTATAATGATTACCAGTAGAAATATTTTGGGTATATTGGGCTAAATAAAATATGTTACTAGAATTAATTTCACTTGTTTCTTTTTACTTTTTCTTAAATGTGGCTATTAGAAAACTTGCATATTCTATTTCCTGAAAAGCGCTATCATACTGAGTCTTATTAAGAAAACAGCAGTGTGCCCCCCTCTTTTCCATTGCCTCCACCCCTCCACCACCTGCATGCATTTTCACCTCTTTCATTCAATCATTGCTAGTGATTTGGTAACCATAACTTCGTCTCTAGCCTATTTTGTTGATACTTTTGATTTTCAGCCTTGGTATTATCACAGTCCCCTCTCTGTCCTCCCTCAAGGACTTTCTGCAGAAGTCCCTTTGAGAGCCATCAAACCCACCCCAAACCACACAGGGTATTCTTTTTATCAGGTGCATGACCCTCATCTGGAATCCCTCTTCTGCATCATCCTTGGAATTCCCCTTATTGTGCTCCTCTGTTGGATCGACACAAAAAAGCTCAATACCAGAGCTTTTTTTCCCTCTCGGTTGATTTCCTCATTCTGCTGGATTAATTTTTTCAAAGGTTTTTAAGGAAAGGGAGCAAGGAAGGTAAAGTTTTGAGACTCCTATGTCTGAAAATGTTTTCAACTGATTGGGATAGTTTGGCTGTGTAGAATTACATAGAATTTTCCTTTTGAATTTTGGAAAAGCTTGCTTAGAATTTTCTCACATTCAGTGCCACTATCAAGAAGTCTGAAGAAGTCATTATGATTCTATATATTTTGTCTGTGACAATATTTTTTTTCTCTCTTTGGAAGCTTATGGGATCTTTGTGTTATCCCCAAAATTCAGTAATTTTACTATGATGTATGTTGATTTGGCTCTTTCAACTAATTGCTGTTTCCTCTATCTGGAACACGGATACCTCCAATATCCATTTGGTTACCTCTCTCACCTCTTTCTCTGTGACACCTACTCTGATTGCTCTCTTTAATTAATTAATTAAAATTCAATTAGCCAACATATAGTACATTAGTTTCAGATGTAGTGTTCAATAATTTATCAGTTGCATATAACACCCAGTGCTCATCATATCACTTGCCTTCCTTAATGCCCATCACCCAGTTACCCCATCCCCCCACCCCCTCTAAAACCCTCAGTTTGTTTCCTGGAGTCCAGAGTCTCTCATGGTTCGTCTCCCTCTCTGATTTCTTCCCGTTCAGTCTGCTCTCTTTAAATTGCATCTAGCTTCACACGTCTCTCCACCTGCACTGCTGATCCCCCTCATCCTGCACTGTTTTTTTCATAGCACATATCACATTATGTCATTAGGTTTCTTTTCCATTTCATGAATTCTCTTTTTAGTTTGACCTAATCTGCTGTTCACACCATCTTATTTATTTCAACTGTATATTTATTTCTAGAAGGTTTTTTTTTTTTAAGATTTTATTTATTTATTTGACAGAGAGAAACACAGCGAGAATAAGAACACAAGCAGGGGGAGTGGGAGAGGGAGAAGCAGGCTTCCCGCCGAGCAGGGAGCCCGACGCGGGGCTCGATCCCAGGACCCTGGGATCATAACCTGAGCCGAAGGCAGACGCTTAATGACTGAGCCACCCAGGCGCCCCTAGAAGTTTTATTTTTTTCAGTATTCCCTCTTTTATACAGTAAATATATTTTACTTTATATTCAGTATCTAATAATTCCAGGATCTGAAGCCTTTGTCTGGTTTTGTTGTTTTTGCTGGTGACACCTATTTCCATGTATGTTTGTGTGTGCACATTATTGCACATATTAATAATTACAAATTCCTTATTTTTTTAAATCTGGGTAGGAATTTTTTTTAAAAATCTGATAGGAACCCTTACTTCTGTTAGAGTACTGAGGGCATGACATCATCTGCTCCCCTTCAGTAACATTCTTCTGGAGTATTCTGGGACCACAAAGATGTGTGATTCCAGGTTTGTGTGGGCTGGTTTATCCTGGCTAAATCCCATAAATCTACTGTTGTTTTTTTCCCCATTAACTAGAACAGAGATTAGACAGTTTTCTTTTTAGTCTATCATTACTAAAAGAATTTTCTTATGGATCATCCTGTTTTTATATGCATAGTACCACCAGAGTCCCATGTTCTGTGGGACCAGTGCAGATCTCTCCTGCTCTGCACAGGGGCCTCAGGCTCCAGGCTACCTGCAGGAATCCTACAGATGCCCTCTGGGTATGCTGCACACTCAGTTTCTCATATCTGCTGCGATTTTCTGCTTCTATTTTGCTTCTGGCTGCAGAGACTAGCCCAAACTCTTTTAGGTACTACTCCATTAATTTAAAAATATTCTGCATGGTATTTGTAACTGCTTATGGAGGAGGAATTTTAGGACTGTCAGTGTACCATAACAATGAAAACAGAATACTGAAAAACAGAAATACGAGGCATTTTAAAAAGCTGTGAATTATCTTTTCATACATATGTAATGTATATAATATAAAGCCCAATGTTTATAACATCCCTGCTCCCACCAACCAGCTTAAGAACTAGAATGCTTTCAAACATTTGAAGTTTCCTGTTTGCCTTCCATGATTAAATAGCCCTCCCTCCCTAATAGACATAAGTTATCCTGAATTTTGTGATACATTTCTTGCCTTTCTCAATAATTTTACTACTTATGTAAATATCCCTTCAAAACTAATGTTTACTTTTGCATGTCTTCAAATTTTATATAAAAATCATACTGGTGCAATTTATCTGTAACTTGCTTTTTTTTTATTTGAAGATTGTGAGATTCTATAAAATGCTTTTTAGTTCCTCAAAAATAAACTAACCATTATTCACAGAATTGTCACGTCAATGAATAAGCACTATAAAACAAATTACTAAAGGGGTTGGAAACTTCTGTGTTTTACTTTTATTGAAAATGAAAGTTTAGTTGAAAACTTAGTATTACTCACCGTCCCCCAAATTAGAAAAAAGTATGTATCATGATTACATGAAAAGAAATGCCAATTTTTCTGTTGTAGCAGCAGTTTTACATTGTTTGCTATTTTTCTTCCTACAAACCCAATGACAACCACACAATGCCCGTTGAGTTAAATAATGTTTAAATGAGTATTTAAAGATTACAAAACTAAGCAGGAATTGAAGTAATGAATAACATGATTGAGCTTCCCGCTGTATCCCATACACACGCACACACAAAATTTTAAAGGAAGAATTTTGAATATGATGAAATGTGTTTACTTTTTATTTATCCACTCAACTTCAGTCTTACCAACCTAGTATTCCTTGTTTATTTCTTCTTTTGGGAGAAGGCTGAAAACATTTCCTAAAGAATTCTATATCTCACCAAATTCTCCCCTTCTTCCCCACTCTGTTTTCAGGTATCTGTGAGTCAATTTCGGGGATGAAAACAGCAAAATGCAGAGAACACAACAGAGGGAAATACAAGCGGGAAAAATGTCCTATTTCACAGGGAGAGAGAGAGAGTATAAGTTCTCAACTTTCTGGGCAATTTCTATCATAATTCCCATACACTACTGAGTTAATAAGACTCAGACAAAATAAAAGAAGAAAGTGCTAACTCCCTTTTTGTTCTACCATATGCAAATGCCATGCCTTGTCAAATATATAAATGACTAATGTCCATGTCTCGGTTATCAGACTAGGAAAAAGAAGTTTTCATGAAAAACAGAGGCCAGATGTCATCAACTATCATGAGATACAGTCTGCCTTAAACAAAGTAGGTACTTAATGTTTTTTGCTTTAAGTAAATTTCAAGTTTCCATTCAGATTGACACCTACGATTGCCTCTAAAATAAACACATACACCACAATACAATTCTGTAACATAAACATTAAAACAAATTTTATACTTCTCCCTAAGTGCCATTGAAAGGGGGTTGATCGTTACAGAGCTTCTTTAGCATCAAATTTAGCCATAAATATTTCTGGTATATTTGTCATATTTTCAATATTTAGAAGTTATAATATGTTCCTGTGGATGTGATTATCTTTTTTTTTTTAAGATTTTATTTATTTATTTGACAGAGAGAGGGAGAGCAAGACCATGTGCATAAGCAGGGGTAGCTGCAGGCAGAAGGAGAAGGAGAAGCAGGCTCTCCGCTGAACCTGATGTAGGACTTGATCCCAGGACCCTGGGATCATGACCTGAGCCGAAAGCAGATGCTTAACCGACTGAACCACCCAGGCGCCCCTGGATGTGACCATCTTGACAGTCCTTCCAACACACTTAATATGTATATTTTTCAGCACTATTATATATTGCCTTTTATTTTTCTGTTCATTTGTGCATGTTTCACTTTTCAACCAGATATTCAAGTTTCATTGCTAATTTCTATGCATTTCCCACTTTCACTAAAATATTATTGACCACTGTATCATGCAACAAATATTTATTGAGAACCTACAACATGTCACACATTATTTTGAAGGCTCAGGGTACAGGACAGAAAGACAAATACTCTGCTCTTAGGTCACATGTTATAGTGGAGAGACAGGTAATAAAGAAATCCAACAAATAAGAAAGATGATAGTTTTATATAGTAATGAGTGCAATGGAAAATAAAGTAGGGTGATGTAAAGGAGAGTGGCTAGAAAGTAAGAGCCTTCCTTACCTTTTCTTAAGAAAAAATTATACAAATTATATTATATGTCTTTAAATGTTATGCTAGACCACCGTCTATTAGAGCTACCCAAGAGTTAGTATTTGGTAGTGATTAGGGTCCAGGCTCTGCAAAGCCACACGTTAACATGAAGACTATTATCCAATTGAGATATCCATGGATTCCATCTGGCAGAGATGATAACCCTACATTTCATGGTTTTATTGCCCTGTAGGATATAACTTATCTATAACTTGTCTCTAACTTAGCAAATTTGTTTCAGTACATCTTTCCTGAATGATATATAAGCATTTATCCCTCAAATTCTCCTTGGAGAAAGATTTATCATCTTTATTTTTTCTTTTATTAATGAGTTAAAAATTTAACATTCACTCAGCATTGATATGAGAACCATGATTTTCACTTTTTTGAAAATTATAATTTGACCAGAGGATGAAAGGGAAAACTTTTCTAAAAAAGGAACATTTGAGCTCAAATCCAAATGATAAGAAGGAGACAGTCATGTAAACTGGGGACAGAATCCTCAGGCAGAGAGAACAGGACCTTTAAAATCCTGAAGCAGGAGTGAGGTTGGATTGTCAAAGGATCAAAGATCTTAAGAAGAGTAGGAAGAGTTGAGACCAGAGAACCAGTCAAGGGCAGATTACATAGGCTCTATAGATTATGAATAATGACTTCAATACATATTTAAAAAATATTTTCTATGAAATCTCAATGCATATGTGTTTGCTTTCACACTTAAGTTAAATTTATTTTAAAAATAAGTTACAAACTTATCAAACTCAACACCCAGAGAACAAATAATCCAATCAAGAAATGGGCAGAAGACATGAACAGACATTTCTGCAAAGAAGACATCCAAATGGCCAACAGACACATGAAAAAGTGCTCAACATCACTAGGCATCAGGGAAATACAAATCAGTCAGAATGGCTAAAATTAACAAGTCAGGAAACGACAGATGTTGGTGAGGATGCGGAGAAAGGGGAACCCTCCTACACTGTTGGTGGGAAAGCAAGCTGGTGCAGTCACTCTGGAAAAAGTATGGAGGCTCCTCAAAAAGTTGAAAATAGAGCTACCCTACAATCCAACAATTGCACTACTGGGTATTTACCCCAAAGATACAAATGTAGTGATCTGAAGGGGCACCTGCACCCCAATGTTTATAGCAGCAGTGTCTACAATAGCCAAACTATGGAAAGAGCTTAGATGTCCATCAACAGATTAATGGATAAAGATGTAGTACACACACACACACACACACACAGGAATATTATGCAGCCATCAAAAAATGAAATCTTGCCATTTGCAACAACATGGATGGAACTAGAGGGTATTATGCTAAGCGAAATAAGTCAATCAGAGAAAGACAAATATCATATGATCTCCCTGCTATGAGGAATTTGAGAAACAAGACAGAGGATCATAGGGGAAGGGAGGAAAAAATGGAACAAGATGAAACCAGAGAAGGAGACAAACTGTAAGAGACTCAGGAAACAAACTGAGGGTTGCTGGAGGGAAGCCGGTGGGAGGGATGGGGTGGCTGGGTGATGGACGGGGAGGGTCTGTGCTATGGTGAGCACTGTGAATTGTGTGAGACTGATGAATCACAGACCTGTACCCCTGAAACAAATAAGACATATGTTAAAAATTTTTTAAAAAATAAGTTAGAGTCAGAAGGAAAATGTAAGGTTTCACACAAAGAAAAAGAACACTAGAAAAGATATTTCTGATTAAGAAAACATTAATTAACATATTATACATCAATTCTACTTCATTAATAAACAAAGTAAAGAGAATATACTGAATCACATCCTTTGAGATTATGATTTCATTTAAATTGAAGACTGAGGTGGGTGCAAATATTCCTATAGGTCCCCATTCCTTTCTTATTCTTCCCAGCAAAGAAGAAAAAACAGACTCCAAGTTATCAGAGAACTGTGGAGGAGAAAATAAGAGCAGAGCCCTACAACCAATTCTGCCTCTGATTGATTGGGTTTTTTAATAGTGTTTTAGCTTTCCCATCTTGATAACGAGCATGAAATTGCCCAGAGATCTGTGTTGTTCCTCTGTGGAAAGGTTTTAAGACAGACAAAATTAGCTGTAAATCATCTTGAATTTCTAACAGAAAGATTCCAGACTCTAGGTGAGAATTTGTCTTTTTCCACCTCACTTTGCCCACCATGTTCTCTCACACAGTAGGAGGAACCACAAAGATCTAAAAGGGCAACCCTAGTTCTTTATTTTTCCTTCTTTGTGACCAGGCTGCTCTGTGCTGTTTCACTTCTTAATTTATAAAAGGTCATGATATTGTGTTTATTCTACGTGGTCTTGTTTGAGGAATCTGTCTTATTTTGTTAAGAAAGAAAATACATAGAACTAATGTAAGGTTATGGTATATTTTATCTTTACTGGTTTCTTAACTTGCCTGCTTGTCCTAGTTTCTTTATTATTGCTGGCTGACCTTTTAGCAAAGTTCATTTGCAGCTTCTATTTTGTTTTTCCAGTGTTGTGGAAAGGTCTTACCCATCACCCGGATGGCAGAAATCCACCAGAAAATCCAAACTGGGGAAATCCCAGAGTTGGAAAAAAGAAACTTTTCAAAAAAAGAAAACCTTACCAAAGTAAACATGCTCAGGAATACTCTTGTTTGCCAGTAAGGTGATCTATAGACAATTCTGAGATATGAGATGGTTAAAATTAGGAAAATGCAGGCATAATTATCAGAATATCAACTGATGTTATAGATGTTTCAAAGCCCAGCTTCCATATGAAATACATATTAGAAAACTATTCTATGGCTTTGCCCCTTTAATTTTGTTTTCAAAAATTCCCATGACAATATTCAGGTATCCACGCTACATGTGGACACATTTCATGCCAAAACTGGTTTAGAAATTCTGGAGGTCAAAGGAGAAAGGTATGCTGCAGCTGAGAACAGACCCTTCTAAGACATCTTGCAAGGGTAAGTTCAGAACTGTGTGCTTTTTTGAAAACTGTCTGGATATTGACAAGAGGAATCAAATACACTCCACAAACAATGGAGCTTTGGGAATTGTGTACATCTTGAGAAGTAATTTGAGTGGCATATATTTAAGACAATCTATTTATATTTGAGCAAATCCAAGCAATTTATATTTCCTGGATGTCAGCTTGAATGGGAGGTTGGAAGAATGGTTGCTTCACTCTCATGTTAGATAAAAATCATGGATAATTATGTATTTACACATTAATTTATGTCAGAAAAGTATGCCAAATAAGAAAATAGGAACCTCCATACACTGCTGTTGAGGGTATAAATTGTTATAACTTCCATGGAGGACAGTTTGGAATGTATATCCAAAAGCTTAATAATATTCACGATCTCTGAATCATCAATTCTTCAAGGAAATAGGAAAATAGATGTTCAGGATTATATAATTTATTATGTTGTCACTGTGTTTACAATAATGAAAATCTGGAAAGAGCGTATAAAGCCAGAAACAGAGGACTGTTAAATATGGCTCATTCACACAATAGAAAACTTTGCAACATATACAAATGGTAATAAGGACTTATGATTATTGATATGAAAATGTATTTTTAAATTATAAAATAAGGCTATAAAAGAATGATCCTATTTTGGTACCAATACATTTTTATTCATCTGCTGTTATATATGAACAAAAACTCTTGCAATTCATTGGATAATGTTTTAGGCTTTGTCGCTGGCTTAAACTTATATATTTCCTACTCTTTTTGCCAGAACATTTTTGGACTATCATGTCATGTAAGATTCTATTATAGATTATGATTCATAAATTGTAAAGCATATGTTGTAGCAATCTATTGCTACATAAACAATTGTAGCTAAAAAATAACAATTTATAGTTTTTCAGGATTCTGTGAAATTCTGCTTGGTATAGTGTTGACAGGATGCTGGGATGATTGGAAAATCTAAAATGTACATATTACGTGAATGGCAGTTAGTGCTGGCTGCCAGATGTGAGCTGAGCTGGAGCTGTCTGCCAGGAGCAGGTCTCCTATACATGGAACTCTCCACATGGACACTTGAGCTTCCTTTTAGCATGGCAACATTCCAAGAGTCAAGAAGTAGAGGCTACCAGTACTCTCAAGGCCTGGATTCAAAAGTCCCAAAAAGTCACTTCTGCTGTTTGTCAAAGCCTGTCATAAGACCAGCCTTGATTCAAGGGGACAGGAATAAAGTGGTGTGCATACAAGAAGAGAGGAATTGTTGCGGTCATGTTTGGGATCTAACTACCACAATATGGAATATGCCAGTCAGAAACACCTTGGAAATGAAATGTCCATGAATGTGTGAAAATTTGAGCTGAATTTTGAACTAAAAAGCAGCTCAGAGGTTACATATTAAATTATCTCACTTGTCAAAAGAGACTTCTATAATCCTTGACCAGATTCCAGCTGGGCAGAGGAGAAGAGAAAGGAAGTGAAAGAATTTCCTCTATAAAAGACATTATTTGGACAACTTGAATTGACTTGAATGTGAATGGGATATTAAATAATACTATAATTTAAATATTGAATTTAATAAGTTTTATACAGGCATTTTGTCAAGTAACGCCCTTACTCCTAGGAGATGCGTGCCCAGGTATTACAGAATTAAGTGTTATGGGGGCACGTGGCTGGCTCAGTCAGTAAAGCATGTGACTCTTGATCTTGGGATTGTGAGTTTGAGCTCCATATTGGGTGTAGAGATTACTTAAAAAAATAAAATCTGTAAAAAGGTTTTTAAAAAAGAATTAAGTGTTATGGCTAATTTGTCTACTTCTAATGGTTTAGCAAAAAATTAAAAAGATAGAGTGTATATGTTAATAATTTGTGAATCTAGGTAAAAGAAATTCAGCTATATGCCGTTTGCCTTTTTGAGTCATGACCCTGTGATTGAAAACGAGGGGGATTAGGGGAGATCTCTAGTGCAGAGATAGGAAGCCCTGGTAGGAAGCTCAGATATAGAATAGACGGAGTCTACCCTGAATGGAGATGGAGTTCACCAAAAATGAACTTCAAAACTGGAAGAAAGTGGCATGATTTTTAGAGGCAATTCTGAATTTGAAGTTTACCTCAATTATAAAGAAAAAAATATTTATTTTTGGCATATCTAAGTTTAGAGTTTAAATTTGGCTTCACTACCACCCCCTTCAAGAGATTGGGGAGAGACAATTCAAAGTTTATGACTGTTATATATTCCTCTTAAACAACACATTTCTTCTATGTTAAATTGGATAAAAATTTTTAACCCCGGGGGTTCACAGACTTCTGCCTCCCCTTTTGCCCAATTAGTTTTTTTCTCCTCCCACACCCTCTGAAGAACGAACGAAACCTGAATGGATCCCAAGGAGAAACGCATTCAGATCCGAAGGACTTTCGTGCCTTAGGGACTGAACACCAGGGAGTTAGGAAGCGTCCTGAGTGTATTGTGCAAAACTGTGCATTTTGCAAATGAGGTTGGGAAGATGTAAGAACAGGTGGTGTGAGTGAGAAAATTCTGCTTAATAGAAAAGATGACTACTCCTGAGAATTTAGAATGCCATATGTTAATAACAGTTGCTGTGGTCCTGGCATTTGTATCTCCTTAAAAGCAGAGAGACATGAGTGAAGATTATATTCCTTTCTGAGTCTAGAGTCTATGGGAGGGACACTGCTCCTGGACTTGATTTGGGGGTTATAGCTAAATGAGCATTATGTATGTACCAAGGAAATTCTGTACACATGCTCCCATTAGACCAATTTTAGCTTTTTTGCTTTGTTCACTTCTTTAAGCCCTATTTATATTAAGAAGGACAAGAATATGTCTCTTCCTAATCAGCCCCCTAAAAAGATAGACCTAGGGCTTCATAATCAATTGTAGAACATGTTCTTTTCTTCAACTCATGCCAAAAATTTGTCTGCAGTTATTTAATTATAGTTTTTAGTGGCCAAGATATTCCTTCACTAAAATAAATGCTAAGTAAAATGGTAGAGTATAAAAATAAAATCTCCAGAAGAATATATGGATGTTTTCCATACATGAAATTTAGGAAAACTAAAGATGGATTTAAAGACATGAGAGAAACAAAATACCCCCTTCCTGCTGACATAGATCCTTAGTTATCCTATAGATTGCGTGTGCAGTCTCAGGAAATATTAAACCCCATTTTCACGTCGATAAGTCATCATATGGCTTTTGTAAATATAAAGCTCAAATATCACAGTGCTTTGTTCCAGTTGAATTCTAATTTGTATGAAAATTAAACTCTGCTACAACACATGAAGATTTCATAAAATATTTATGACCAGCTCAGTCTTTGTTGAGAATAACAAAACATGTGAAGTGTGCAAATTAGCTGTCATGTGGTTAAAAACTGTGTGTGTACCTTTAAATTTATTGGAGAATTTAGGCTGCATATAAATGTAGGTTTTCCACAAATTTGATCCGTGATAAGGTCCAATATTTTTTGTTTGTTCCATTTCCATAGGTCACTGTGTTCAAGGTATTGTGTATATGTTTAACAAATTATGAAATATAATTATTGACTGTGACCTGGTTTCAAATTGTATTTAGTTTGGAGTGGAATTAGGGTATGCTTCGCAGCTAAAGCTCAAGGAATTCCCTGACTTCTTTATTTACAAGCCAGATGCTTTGAAGTCTCTTTCTTATAAATAAAGTGTTATAATACCTCTATTTTAGGGTTACTGTTGGGATTAAATGTTATAATATAAGCACTGTGTCTAGTACAGTGCTTGATGCTTAGTAGATTCTTGGTAAATGCTAATACCATTTCATTTTTTTATTATTTTACCACTGACTTTACTTAAGTTACTTCAAATACAATCACTTAAAGCATATGCAGAAAAAAAAAACTCATTTGGATGAGTTTGAAGATTTAAGCCTCAAGTATAGCGATAAATCAAAGCTTGAGATGGTAAGTCAGGATTCTAGCAATTTCATGGATCTCCATAGGCAACAGATTCCACAACGGAGGGTCCACCATACGCAGCGTGTATTTTCCTTCCCCTCACCGTGAGAAAAGGTTTGTGTACCTAGGAGATAAATCACATTTTTTCATAGTACCCTCATAATTTTTATATAAATCTAAATCTATTTTAAAATAAAGGCTTATTCTTAAAAAATACACTATGAGAAAATAACCCAAATTGAGAATATGAAGCACACATACATACACACACTTTTGAAGGTGGAAAATTTAACAGTGACAATTTGAAAATCAATCCAATCTGAAGAACTGAGAACTGGTTATATAAGCTGAGTGGTCCACAAATAATAGTGGATACTACATTGTCACTAAAAAATAAAAAATGTGCAATATCTTGATATATGGAAAATCATTCATAAATGAAATGTGAAAAAGCAAAACATATAATAGCATGTTTACCCTGTTATAAAAATTTCTTTTGAAAGATATGTAACAAAGAGGTAATGGCATTTCAAATATGTGGATGTTTTCCATGGACATATCAAATGAAATACTCTTAAGAAATATCCCCTTATTCAGATGGAAGCAATCCTCTCCTCAAACTAGTTATTCTGAACATTTTTGTTTTTCACAACTGAGTTATTAGGTTCTGGAGAGAAAGTATCCTATTCCATAATACAGCGTCACCCGCAATGCTTACTAGCTCAAGGCCTAGTATAAAGTGAGAATTCAGTAAAAGCTTATTAAATGAAAATTTTAACATAATCTATTTGCTTAACTTTGCAACTTTTAGACTTATTCAATATCATAAGAACTTATACATTTTTGTAATTTTTCATTTTTGTTATATCAACACAAAAGTACCCAAAGGTGTTCAATTTGATAAATATGGTAAATATAATTACTGCTTAGAAAGTAGTCACTCATTCTCTCCTTTTCCTCTACAACCTTCATGGGAGGAGGATACTTCTCCCCTCTTTGATGTTGGACTTGGCCATGTGACTGGCTCTGGTTAATGAGACATTTGTAGATGTAAGAAGAGGCTTTTAGGGGACTTGCACAGTTGAGTTTGACATACATTTTTCCCACTACTTGAGAAAAAAATAACATGGGTAGCCACTGGTCTTTCACTAGTAATGAAAGATACATAAAACAGACCTGGATTAACCCTCTTCTAGGAGCGAACTTGAATCCTCAGCCAGATCAAACACTAATCCATAAATGATGATTGACATATGACGCTGACTTTTGGGATGACTTGTATTGAGCTATATCTTCTACTTTTTTTTTTTTTTTTGGTCTTTTTGCTTTGACTAGGACATTCAGGAGGATGTTTAGTAGAAGTGGAAATAGTGGGTATTCTTTATTTATTCATGACCTGCCCCTGGTTGGGTGCCCTTGGAAGCAGATCTTGAGATGAAGATTAGCATGCAGGAAATTTGTTAGGAGTGCTCTTGGGATCTACCCATGTGGATGGAATGGAGTGTAAGAAGTCCTGGACTGAGAAGGAAGTTAGGCTATAGTGTGATCTCAAGGAATCCTTCAGCCAACCCATGAGGAGCTCTGAAGCTGAGATAGGTCTTTAACGTTGTTCAAAGTGGGGGAGGGGGACCAATCTTTATATCTCTGTATCAACCAGTAATTGGTTGAGGACTACTCAGATGAAGAAGGTGATATGATTTTCCAAAGAGGTAATCCACTCAGTCAACACAATTCCTAGAGGCTGGACAACTAAGGGACCTATGCTGAGGGACTCTCAGAGGCAGGGGTAATAAGTCTTTCTGTTCTAAAGGGCCATCTGGACAGCATCTACTGTACAAGTCTTCATGGGCAAATATTTCAATGTCACAATATTCGTGCCTTAGTGTTCCATAAGTAATAAACATGATAGTATAACAATGATTATGATAAGAAAAAGAAAACAACAAATAAGAATAACTGTCATTTCTGTAACAGAATGTGAAATGGTGCTTTTCCCATGGTCTCAGAATTTCAGCTGAAGCCCCCAGATGGCATTCACGTATTTTAAAGACTGATATTTCCATTCAGGACTTCCTAAAAGTTATGTGGCTTTGTGTCCATTACTTCAAAGAGCCTATGTAAAGGAACATGAAAAATTTAAAGAGAAAAAGTTTTCTATGTCATTTTCTTCCCTCCCTAAGACAAAATGAGAAGTTTCTAAAGAGATGTTTTTATTATTGATGTCGTTTTGTCTGTTTGTGCTGGCTTTTGTTTCTTCAAGAGAAGAGACTGGGTTGTTCTTCCCCAGCTGGATACCTATTAAACTGCGGAAGTGCATTGTCTTGCCTTCTACTACCCTTGTCAAACCTTAGAGCATTTGTGAAGGTATATGAACATACAGACTAATTCCTGCATCTGGTCTGGGGAATTTCGAAGTCTGAGGCAGATTCCAGTTGTCCATTATAGCAGGAGGAGCAGAGAAGGCAGTTTTGGTATCAGGGGCACGGGTATAAATTTCCATGGGTCAAGTGAATCTATTGAAAAATAGCCACTTACGCCATCCTGATAGAACCCTGATGAAGGAGGTTGTTTGTGGAGTGTGAAGATCTTAGCTGAAAGAGTCTGTAGGTCACTGTTGGGATGAGAGTGGAGGGTACAGAGCTGAGAGGTATCATGAGAGATCAGTGGGGAGGGTCAGCACCTGTGTGTCAGGCAATGGTGCCCTATAGAGGTCCTAGAGGGAATCTCCAGACAACTCTCAGATGTTCTCTAGGAAAGAGCCAGAATTTAGAACACGCCATAACTGAGGACATTATAGATTATAACAGCACCAGACAAGTAAGACTTTGATCTCTTCCTCTAGCTCCCTTGCCACCATCTATCCTCCTCCTCCAACTCTCTCCCACCCTCATGACCCTGGTGGTGCCGTACCATGTCAAACAAGAGAGAAAGGATAAAGATCAACAAATCTCGAGCCACAGATCTGGCCTAAGCTGATGGGAGTGGGAGCAGAAGAGAGGAGAAATCGTGCTGTGGGGGTAGAGACTGAACTAGCTATGGTATGATAATTTTGATTTTGTCTGGATTTTAGAAACTGTAATTCTCTAAACAACTACCATATCTGTTCACTATATTGCCAAAAAGTAGAAAAGGGTGATCTAGGTTCCTGCTTAAAGGCAGTATAGTAAAATATAGCTCTGACTTTCCATTAAAACAGACAATAACAACAATCATAATAACCAGTAAATGTAATCATTGACCTTTGTTCAAAGTTTTACCTTTCACATAGTCCAACAGATTCATTATATTCTTGACCTTCCTCAATTCAACAATAAAATCAGTATTGTTTTTCTTTCCACTTAAAGATCTTGGAGCATCTGTAGCCTCTTCCCAGAATGTTCTTCCTCCTGTTTTAGCCTGGTTAATTCTCATTGCTGTTTTGGAGCCCAAATCAAATGTCTTTGCCTCATAGAAGCCATCTCTGACCCTCCAGTCAGATTTACCCCTCCTGTGCTTTCATAGAACCCACTATTTATACTTTATATTACTTTTCACAATTTTACTTTAAAAAGTATGGAATTAATTGTAACATTATTTATAATAGCCAAGATAAGGGAGCAACCTAAGAGTCCATCAACAGATGAATGGATAAAGAAGATTTGGTATATATACACAATGGAATATTCCTCAGAATAAAAAAAAAAAAGAGATCTCGCCATTGCAACAACATGGATGGACCTAGAGGGTATCATGCTAAGTGAAAGAAGTCAGACAAAGAAATGCCATATGATTTCATCTATGTGTGAAATCTAAAAAACAAAGTAAACAAATGAAAAAACAGAAATCGATTCACAGAGAACAAACTGGTGGTTGCCAGAAGGGAGGAGAGTGGGAGGATGGGTGAAATACATGAAAAGGATAAAGAGGTACAAACTTCCAGTTATAAAATAAATAAGTCATGGAGATGAAAATGCTTTACTGACAGTGACCATTTGTGGCCGGATTCAATATTTTACTATGGTCTGTTAAGAGACACTGAACTGGTGGGGAAGACCATTGCTCACCATGATGTGGGTGGGCATGGAGAAGACAGAGAATGTAGATAGTTGAGGGGGGGGTCACAGGTGAACTGGTTAGTTTTTTTTCAAACAGCCATTCTATTCATTAGCAAGAATGCAAGTCCCTTCTACCTTCATCCCTATAAAGATAATAGGAGATTGATGATTCTTTTTTTTTTTTAAAGCAAGTTCCTCAGTCCCTTTGAAGGAAAGTGCTATTTAAGATCATGATGTTATTTTTGACTAATCAAAGGGAAAAATGTCAGGCTAACATCAAGGACAATGCTTTTGATAATTTTTTAAAAGGTTATGCATGCTATCTTTTATTCTGCATTCAATTAGACTCCTTCATTTTTAACATAAAACTGAGCAGCTGATATTTCTCTTTTTAATGGCATTTTCTTACCATGAAAAATTGAGGTTTTATGAATTATTAGAAAAGATCAACCACCCAACCATAAAAACTTATAAGACCACTATATCCCCTCTTTGGCATTTTAAAACATTTTAATTAGCTTAGTAATGTTTTTGAATTCTACTCAGTTTAGAGTATTTCCAAAAATACATAAATAAAGATTTACCCTGAGGCTTCCAATTAAGCTAAAGCAAGTTTCATTTCCCTGAAATGTTATTTCTCCTTTGACTTTTGAATATGATGATCATTAAAAGTCCTTTCCAGAGTCAGAATAGTATCCACGCACTTTCCTTTCTAAACATTAAATGGCTTTTAATCTTCATTTGTTGTTGGCTATCTTTGAACTGATCAGCTAAGCAGCACCACAGACAATAAGCAAGTTAAGTAAATTAAATAAAATTCATGATACATATATCAAATTATCATGTACACCTAAAACCAATACACTACTATACATCAATTATATCATTAAATAGTTAATTAATATCAGGAAGCTTCCCAGGAGGGTCATCTGTTTAAAATATATGTGGTCAATATCATGTGTGCAAACTAAAAGCAGCACCTTAATGAAAATATGACAGAGTTCTTAGTGGTCAATAATTATAAAATTATAATATTTATTTAATCAGAAATAAATTTGTGAGCCAAAGCAGATGAAAAGTAAGTTCATGAATAAATAGAATATCTCTCTCCTTTAATCTGGTCTAATTATAATTGTGGGCCAAATCTTTCTTGGGGAGGTAATCAGAGCACACTGCCAGACCTGTCAGAATTCTAGAGGTAGACCTGGCTTACACTCAAGCTAATAAGTTTGGTCTCCACTGTTAATTTTCATGATTAGCAGAATAGGGATCAGAGTCACATTAACTTAAATATTAAAAGTGCTAAGACTTTATTTTGTGTTCCCTAAGCTGGTGACACTTGACTGATTGGTTAAAGCCGTGACTTAATTTAGAAAAGAAAATGCTCTTGTAAATAATATTTAGTTTCCACCCAAGCATATGGTTTTGCTCCTTATTTATTCAAGTTGTTTATCTCTAGTGGAGTTTTTGGCTGGAGCCTAAGCCAGGCACACCTTTGGAATTCTGACAGGTCTGGTAGTATCTGATAAATTGATGGGGTAATCTCCCTGAGGTTTAAATTGCAGGAGAAAATGAGGCATCAACTAGAATAGGACTGATTCTCAGGGAAGAGAGTGTCAGGCAACAAGTAAAATCAGTAACAAACCCTTGGACACAAATGGGAGAACAGGCAAGACTAAGAGGTCTGAACAGAGCACAATATTTATCTCGGGTTCCTGCCGCCATGTTCCCTTCTCTGCGTTTTTTATTCATCTTTAAATTTCCTAGAGGAGAAACTCTGTAATCAAAAGGAGAAAACACTGTGTTCCTATAAACTGCTCAAGTCCTCAGGTCTCAACCATATTTCTCTGGTACTCTTCTAACAGATTACAATGCCAAACAAGAGAGGGGGTCCTCTCTAGTCTTCACCACAGAATACAGTGCAACACTGAACACAGAAGACTTAGCATGTGAGCAAGATGGACACAGGAAGTGACTGGTCAGCCCAGTGGAGGTGGCAGCTGTGCCTGACAGTGTGAGGGAGAGGGACATGGCTTGGGAAAGTGGTATGCCCACCAAAGGAAGCTGGAGTACTTAGGAGGAATGGTGGAATTGAGAGAAGTGCAGTAACAGGAGAAGGAGTGCCCGGTGGAAATGGAAGTGGTGATGTAGTGTGCTCATCTCTGGAAGTCATTTCTGGAGGGACACAACTCAACTGCAGGTACTGGGGAGTGTTGAGGGGCTTCTGTTTAGCCTTCTGGGTGAAGGGAAGAACACTTCCAAAGGGCGGTACAGCAGGAAGGGAAATTGCCATCTGGCTGCTGACTTCTGAGCTTCTGTGAGGGGACTTCTGGATGAAGTGGGGTGGATGGAAGGAGAAATTTTGTAGGAGAGAGAAATTCTCAAAGAGCAGGTGGGACAGTGTCTATGAATATGGCTTATCGATAGTGTGAAATACAATTTTAATTTCTGAGTTGGAGTCCTCTGGAGAAACAGGCCGTAGTACTATAAGCCACTTTCTTCATAAAGTCTCAAATATCATATAGGTTGGCTGGGTTTTTGATATCTACAGGATTTTTTTTTCTGGTTTTATACTTTAATTTACCTATGTTCCATCTATTTCTCAAAACAAACAAAAATTTGAAAGAATGTAAAATTATTGAAACAAATTACAATGAAAGAACAAATATAAGAAGTGCCAAAAATTAAGGTAAAAGTGACAGTTGAGTAGGAAATAGAGAATACATTAAAAAAAAAAAAACTACAAAGTTTCAGCGTACTTTAGATACTATAATTGGATGTAAAAATAAGTTTTGAATGTTCTAGGTTGTATAACATTTTTACATTTTACATTTTTACATTTTCAGGTGATATTACCCTCATTTTAAGTTATTAATTCTTTTTGTTTTCTCTTACAAGCCATACACAAACCTGTCTCATTTAAATGATTCAAGCTGTACAAAATATATACAATAAGACAAGGGCTCTCTGTCCTTCTGTCAGAAGTACTTTAACAGATGATATATGCCCTTGCATTTTTTTTCTATGTATTTTTGTCTGTCAAACAAAGAGTCTGTCAAACCTAGAAGATACTTGTTTGAAAAGGCTTCCCTGTAGGAATTCTGACTTGAGTGAGCCTTAATCTTGAGGGTTGTAATTTCAATGTATTTTTAAAAAGTTGAAAGATATAACTAAAATGTTAATATTTTCCTTGAGTGTAGAAGGAAGATAATTTAGAATTTTTCTCAAAGATTCCTGTATGTTCCAAATGTTCTACACTACAAATGTATTATAAATTTTTTTAAAATTGCCAATTTAAATAAGTAATATCAGTTTCCAAGGACACAAATGCAAAAAAAAAAAAAAATAGACTTTAAGGCAGAGGCTTAAATTTTAGGCCAGTTGGTAATGTTTGGATAGTAAAAAATCTATTAGAGGTTTATATAAATTATTTATCAATATTAACATGCTGCATACAAGCTCGTTTTGTTTTATGAATAATTTCTGATATCTTAATAGTCAATTCACAGCCCCAGTTTGAGACTTATTTTCTTCTCCCTACTCAGATTTAGTCTCTGCACAAATGTATTATTTAAGCATCGAGGGCCCACAAACCAACTTAGAAGTCATGGCATTGAGGATACCCTCTCATAATACTCCATGAACTCTGTATAGGTCATATAATGTCATTTATCCATTTGTTGAAATTAAATTCTTTACAAGTAATGTTTACTGAGCATCTACTATCTGCTAGACATTTTGCTAGATAACAACAATATTTAGGAAAGATATAGATCTTGCTTTCAAGCCAAGTGATAAAAATCAATTACTCAGATGACTGAGGGTTAATACTATGAGTGGCTCTGGTATAGACAGAAGCAACAAAAAAGAAGAAAGAGAACATAAATTCTAATAAGGTAAAATTGCCTGTGGCCTGGTTTATTTTTCTTCCTCAGTAATTATAGTATAGATTCATTATAGGACAGGTAAACACATGTGAAAATTAACAAGGTATGCTTTATAATTTTCCTTTGTGTTTGGAGTCCTAAATATTATGCTTTATGGTTAGGCTTTGAATGTAGAGTTTTCCTCTGCTAGTAACAGTTCTCTAGACTCTGAATCGAAATTTATTCATTTATTCTAACAGTTTGTTTCTTTTTAAAAAAAAAAAAAACAGAGCAGCCCAAATCTGAATTCACCAGTGTGGTTCCACCAAAGCCTTCTGGGCTCCATTCCACACTGCAGTATAAGTTAAGATCTTTCTGATAGCAACATATTGTGGACTACTATTTGTATAGTTTAATTTTGCTGCGTAGGTTCACAACCAAGCTGTGATCTGCATGAGATACAAGTAGGGAGCTAGTTCATTTGAAAAGAATTAAGATCCAGTGGAGAATTAGCTGATAAATTCAAAAGGTTTGCTTAACCAGGTAAAGTACTTATAGAGCAGCGATTACTTGTACAACTTTTATCCTTTATGTTTAATATTCATGAGTGTTGATCCATGCAGGAGTTCTCTTAGGAGGTTCCAAAAAATACTAATTACAGGAGAGTAGGGATATTGTAACTGCTATAACTATATTCTGACAGATTACATTGTAAAGAAGTTTACCCAGAATGAATGGTCCAACGCCAATGGTCAGCATACTAGCAAGAGCAGTTCTCTTCCAGAAACTTAAGCTCTGATGAAAGCATCTTCCAAGGTTACAAAGCACAGCACCTTGAATAAATCCAAAAAAGCCCACTTTGTTTTGGGAAAAACTGGCTGAGTTGCATTGCACAAGTATCATAAGACTTACTTGAGTTACAACAAGGCTTGAACATCTGAAGGCGTCCTTAGAGTAGGTCTGATTCCTATTTGCAGTTCTAAGAAATGAGGTGGGGTTTTTTTATTCTTTTAGTTTCATTAATTGTACAGTGTAAATGTTCTGATTTCACTTCTGTCTTGGCAAGGGTTTGATGAAACATTTTATTAATGTCATTTAAAATAGTGAACTTGTTTATCATCTGTGTATTTTAACCTTTACATCCAAATAATCTTTAACTTTGAAGAGTTGAGGTGGGAGTGAAAATTAATATCTCATGGTGTCTTGTTTTAGTCTGAGATTTAAAAACTAGGAGCGATAAGAATTTAATTTTTATATTATAATGATTGATTCTTCTCAATCCCTATCAAAAGTAAGGCATGTAGAAACAGATGGAGAAAATAAATTCTTAAATAAGAGTGAATAGGGACTACGGAGATTAGTAGGTTCCAGAGGTTCCTGGTTTCAAAATAACTGAGGTTCATTGATTTCAAAATAAGTGAATAACGAGGTTTACTGGTTTCAGAATAATTCCTTCCCCCAGAAGTCAAAAGTGATTTTGTATTTATGGATACACACCAGTAAGAGTTCAGATATTACAAAAGAAGATAGTATGAGGATTTCCTAGATGAACATGGTGGTAGTCTGTAGCATGCCGATCATGGGTCTGGGAGTGTGGTAAATTCCTTTCAGCAAAATAGGATCTCTGGCCCAGAGTGAGATTTGAGCCAGCAATTTCAGGGGCATGTCGTGAAAAGACAAGAGGCTCTTCAGAATTAAAATTTAGGCTCAAGGATGCAATTTAATTGCCAATCTGGCTTGGCAATCTGTTAATGGGCTCGGTAGGAATGTTCTAAGAATATGGATGAGAAAAAGGAAATGCCAAGGGAACAGAAAGAAAATACCAGATGGAGAACAAGGAACCCAGGATTCAGTAATGGTTAATAGCAGCTTAGTCTTAAAAACTCATTAGGAATCTTTTCAAGGTTCCTATTCACAGGTTTTGGAGACTCTGTCCAAACTCTTACAGGGAAAGGAATCAGCTTGAAATATGGAGGAAGGGTGCATATAAGGTACCATCAACATGAACTCACTGATTTATACATCTGTTGGCTGCTACCTGTAATTACTTCTTCAGATGTTTTTTTTGTTGGCTACTTACTGTGTTTAAGCATGTATTCAACCACGACAAGTTAAACTGCATCTGTGAGGTGATGTTCAAGGGACCTATGAGACCAGAAGCTTCATTTATCACCGAGCCTTTTCTCGATTGCTTTTATGTGATCTAAATTCTGTGGCATGTTGGCAACAGTCCATCTCTGCTCTCACAGAATACGTGCCTGTGGTATCTGATAGATAATGTGGTTTAAGGTTGTGAAATCTTATTTTTATCATGAATTTATGCTTGTTCACCCACCCCCACATCCCTCTATCTTCAGTCATCCCACACTGGGGACTGTTTCTCCAGGAAATGCTGACTTTTGCTGACTTTTATTCACAGTTTCCGCTGACTTCAAGCACCTTTGATAATTCATTTTCACAAAGTTCCAACCTGAAACCAGAGGCTCAGACAAGGAAAGACTACTTTGTGGAGAGCTGGAGTCCTGAAGAGAGTGCTGAGTCGGCCAGAGTAAAAAAAAAAAAAAAAAACCGTTTAGTGGCAGGAGGAAGAAACAAGAATAAGGGAACAAATAGCAAACTAACAGTTACTACCTGGAGGGGACTGCCCCCTAGGGATCAGGCCTAACACATTTAATCAAATGTAGCTTCTATCATTCACACAAATGTTTGGGTGTGAATTTATTCCTAGTGGTTTTCCTCCTCACCCCACCCCCTTTCATGGTCACCTTTCTTACCTGGCCTTTGGAGGCATTTTAGTGCTGTTTTGTTGCTCTACGCTGAAGAAAGAAGTATCAGTTTCCCAGTGATGTATTGTTCACACCCTTCATTCCATCACTGCACAATCGTGAGGTAGTTGAATCAAGTGTATATAACTCTCTCATTCCCTCATATCCATCCCCCACCCTGCCTTCCATTGCGCCAACTTCATCAAGCTCTTGAATCATTTTAAATCCTTCTCTGACCCTTTCCTGCTACAGGTCATTACCAATGTAAGCAACAAAACAGAATAATGCTTTCATTATACATCACTGCCCTGTATAAAAATCTACCGAGGCTTCTGGGTTTTTTTTTGTTTTTTTTTTTTTATTTAGCCTTCTGACTACTAAAACCTCTTTATAGTCTTTTCTCCTCCCACTTCTGTGGTTCTTGAACCCAGTTGATAATTAAAATCCCCTGGGAAACTTTTTAAAAAAGCAATGCCTGGGTGTGACCCCTGGATTTTTGGGTTAAGTGGTCTTGGGTGTGGCCTGGAGGATAAGTTTTGTTTTTGTTTTGTTTTCTTTTTTTTTCCCCTTGCTTCTAACTCTTAGGTATTTCTAACTTGTGGCCAGGCTTAAGAACCACTTCTCTAAGCTAGCGGTTCTCAAAGTGTGGTTGCAGACCAGCAGCGGCTGTATCACCTGGGAACTTGTCAGAAATGCAAATTATCGCACCTCATCCCAGATACACGGAATCAGAAACTCCGATGATGGAAACCAGCAATCTGCATTTTAATAAGCTGTCCAGGTGATTTTGACGTACTTGAACACTGAACTGTCCACTAGCTACCTGTGGCTTTCGAGCACCTGAGATAGGCTGTCAAGGACACATGGATTTTGAAGACCTAGTACAAAAACAGAATGTATAAGTCACAAATCATATTTTAAACTAATTATATGTTAAAGTGGAATATTTTGGGTAGGTTGGGTTAAATAAAATTATTACCATGAATTTCACCTATTTTTTTTAATGTGCCTTCTAGGCAATTTGAAATTAAATATATGGCTTACATTACATTTCTATTGGACAACACTGATTGAAAACTTGAGAACCACTGATCGATGCCATCACTATTTTCCTATAAAGATTCTTTTCACAATGGTTTAATCAGAACACAGCCTGGATTTTTTATTCCACACCTCCGTACCTTTCATGTAACATCCCCGCCACGAGAAGATCCCTCCTACCCATTCTTCATACTTGTCCCACTGACTGACCCTTTCTGGTTGAGTTTCCAATGTCCTTTTATTTCAGAAGTATCTCTTAGCCACTCCAGCCTATACGGTAACTCCCTTTCTCTATTTTTGTAGTTCCTGATTCCAGAATGAGAGAGGCAGCAAGGAAACAATTGATTAGAAAATTCAAGAGAGGGGATATTTGTGCTCAACTTTCAAGGACGGTAGCACCAACAACAGGTGGAAGAGGAGACTCGCAGGCCCATCAGGCTGATGCAGCGAGGCTGGTAGCTCCTGGATGTGAAAGCCCATTTGCCTGCCCATTGTGCAGGACACTATGTGTCCCCCCAAGGCAGAAACCCAGTAGATAGATGTGTCTGATGGACCTTACAGGCTAGATGGACAGAAGCACAACTGTTAGAAAAATGGTAAAAGCCACAGCACCCAAGAAGAAGGTCTTCACAAGTTTCTATTTTACTGAGAGTGACAGAAAATCCAGAGGCTACCTGATGTAACTTGGAGAAGTCAAGCAATCTATCTGAAACTTTTGTGATGATGGGAATGGGGTGGCAGTAGGGAGGGCATTTTACTGTAGTTCAGTAATACCTTCAGGGATTTTTCTTATTTTTCCTGTGTTTTATCTATATCAGGTACAATTTTGCTCAAAAGATAGAAGAGAGACCGGATAACCTGAAAACACTACTTTCTGCTCAGGACTCTACTGTCCACATCCCACGCAAGGCCAACTGAGAACAGTGGAGAGGTAACCCTTCTCTGAAGTCTATTTAAAGCCTCGCCATCTCTCCACTCCCAGCATTCCTCTGCTTTCCCAGGATGCTCTTTCTGGTCATTTCCCACCACCAAACGATACTAAAATGGAAAGCAGAATGATGCTGTGAGGGGTGTGAAAGGGGAGTTACTAAAGTGGAAAAATAAAAAGTCATGCTTCTCCTTCTTTGTGACTTATCTGCTAACCTCACACTACTCCAGCCCATGAATTCATTTCATTCCTTCTCTAATCATTATTTTTAGAAAGTTAATGTTTAATATTTTCCAGAAAGAACCGTTTAAACCACCACACAACCCAGATGCTTTAACAATTGCTTCAAGCACTTCAGAAAGTTCTTGCATGAAAACATGGATTTGATCTTTATAGGCTCCTCATGGGAACAAGCAGTACCTCCTGAATTGATTAGAACTCTCTGCCTCCAGGATCCTTTAATCCTCATTAATAGAAGAGAAATAGCTACTCGTAAAGACTTTCTGAGACTCAAATAGTGATGTTCTAAATTCAATCAAGATCTATGAATCCCAAGACAATGAAAAGTACCTATGTATGATACTATCAAGTTATAAATGACCAAATTTTCGTCACCACCTTGAAGAAAAAGGTTAAAAAAATGAACCTACTTGCAAATGTAAAAATCTGTAAAATACCACCAGCCAAGCATGGGATTGGGATAATACATTTCATC
Organism: Mirounga leonina; assembly: GCF_011800145.1. Taxonomy (NCBI): domain Eukaryota; kingdom Metazoa; phylum Chordata; class Mammalia; order Carnivora; family Phocidae; genus Mirounga; species Mirounga leonina. Next base: position 47,394,887 of record NW_023270268.1, read on the forward strand.
AAAGTAGATCATTTCTTTTAGGTGTAGATGAATGTCTTGCAAGTTATCACACAGTGCACATTGTCATAGTCACACTGGAGGGAAATGTTATAATATCTTGCTGTTTTGTTTTTTTTAACAAGAGACAATAAGATCAATAAAATTATAAGAGAGTAGATTTAAAATGCAGAAATCAGTTTTAAATGGAGAATGGAAGGTCAAAAAAGTAAGTTATTTTGTTTCTAAAACCTGTGCTCTCTTGGTCTATTTTACTTTTATATCTTTTCTACCCAGCTATTCTTTTGGTTTCCATTTCCCAGGGACCATCTAGCCTATTGCCAAAGCTGTGTTGCTGACATCAGTTTTCAAGATCAAGAGTAGCTCTCTTTTTTTTTCTCTCAAAACAACCGAATATTGTAAGTCTCCCCCCTCCACACACACACCTCAATTTACTGTAAATAGAATTTTACTTCTTTAGAAAGTAGCAAAGGTAAGTAGTTGGGAGGGATATGTATATATTCTCAGAAAATTCACCAGACATTAGTAAGAATTATAATTTAAATAATATGAAATCTAAATGAGGTCTACTGCCTTAGGCAAAGCAACATTTGGGGTTGTAAATTGACTCTGGAGCCCCCGGTCATGACTGGTTTGGATAGCTGCCCCTTCAGGGACTCAGTGTCCTAACCGATTTTCCTTACTCAAATCCAGAGTCCCTAAAGGCAAAAAAAAAAAAAAAAAAAAAAAAAAATTAAATTTAAAAAATTCCAATTTTCATGGCATTTCCAGCAGCATCTCTTCCATACTTCTAATTTCTGCCAGGAAGCCCCTCTTTCTAGGGTTCCAACTTCCTCTCGTTAATGCCTGCCATGACTAGATCCCACAGGATGGCCTGTCTTATGAGCTCTGGTAATACACCTCCTCTCGTTCTCTCTCCAAACTTAGGAATGATAGTTTCTTCCTGCTCTTGCCAGATTCTGAATGGTGTCACCATCCCCTCATGGGCTCCTCTGTTCTTCCATCAGCTATTGCAGGAGATACTCTAGTTCCTGTCTAGGTCCCCCTTACTGGCCTAGTGTACTCAACACTCTGCTACTGTGAGCTTTGACCGTGGAGGGCCCCAAACCAGCCACGTTGTCTGAGACTCACCTGACAGGAGCCAACAAAGCAGCCACAGCCAATGATGATGGGTATAGGTTATGAAACCCTGCTCCCCTTGTGTCAAGGAAGAGGCAATTTTGTGGTGCTGTTTATGTTCCAGAGTCCTCCCCCTGTGGATCTGGATGAGGCTATGCATGAGCTGAGTCCCATCCTTGCTTGGTTCTTTCCTCTTCTCAATCTTGCTTTGCTCTCTCCCTCACAAGGTTTTCCTAAACAGCATACCCCCAGAAAATCACATGTACCCACATCCTTGCCTCAAACTGTCATTTCCAGGCAACCCAAACTGAGGAAGCTGTGTAACCAAATCTTTTTTTTTTAGGATTTTATTTATTTATTTGACACAGAGAGAGCGCATGCACAAGTAGGGTGAGTAGGAGAGGGAGAAGGAGAAGCAGGCTCACCACTGAGCAGGGAGCCTGGTGCAGAGCTCGATCCCAGGACCCCAGGATCATGACCTGAGCCGAAGGTAGCTGCTCAACCAACTGACCCACCCAGGTGCCCCCCAAATCTCTCTTTTTGAAAGTCTTAGTGTAGTTTGTGTTTTCCTGACTATATCCTGAATGATAGAGAAATCTAAAGTGACTCTCAGCACCTCACTTGCCAGGAAAAAAAACACAATGATAGTACCTGGCAGAGTATCCTAGTACAAAAGCAACTTCATACCCATTTGACTGCTTTAAACACTCATTGAGTTGAAGCTTCCCCTCAGTGTCTCCCTCCAATCTCAGTGGTTTTCTCTTAGTTTCCTTAACACAGTATATTTTTCTACCTCAGATTAGTTTCCAAATGCTCTTACTTCTTTCTGGAATGAGGGTAAGGGATATTACATGACAACTAATCAAGGAGATAGAACTGAGTCATAAAGAACTTCTGAGACCCAGAACAGTGAGTTTTCTGTTGTCCCACATCTTCTAATTGGGAAGTAGCCATGCAGAAAATACTTTTTAAGGAGGAAATTAACTTAATAAAGTAAAAAGATCTTTGAGGTTACATTGTTAACTTCCTGTCCTTGTACTGAGAGGTCAATTATCTCTCCTTGATGCTCATTTAGAGGTCTTAGTTCTTTTTTTTTTTTTTTTTTAAGATTTTATTTATTTATTTGACAGAGAGAGAAACAGTGAGAGAGGGAACACAAGCAGGGGGAGTGGGAGAGGGAGAAGCAGGCAGGAACCCGTTGTGGGGCTCCATCCCAGGACCCTGGGATCATGACCTGAGCTGAAGGCAGATGCTTAACAACTGAGCCACACAGGCGCCCCAAGACCTTAGATCTGACAGGAAGAACAGGGGCTGAGATAAAACCAGGCCTCTAGAGGTAATTCTCACTGGCATTCTTACATTCTCCCCCAGGCAGGGGAATATACCCACCAGTACAATTCTGACAAGTGAACTACTGTGAGGTGGCCATCCTTCCACTTAGGTTGGCAGCCAGCCCACTACCTTCTCTACCCCAACTTCCACCATTGTCCTGTTTTTGTCATGATTAGAAAGGCTCCTCCTTCGATACATCAGATTTCAATAACTCATTCTCAAACCACAACCTCATCTTTCCAGCTTTTACTCTGCCACCCTAGCATACACATTAGTCTCATAAAAAGTTTTATTTACTTGATTCATTCACTTCCTTCCAATTCATCAACTACTTATCACCTTTACTTTATTCTGTGTCTTGCTTAAACTCCATGAACTGTGTATGGTGTTCAACTATAAACAACACAGTAATCTACAGAGTTGAACTGTACTCTTACCAATAACCTCAGCTTCCATACTCCATTCCAATCTATTCTTGTGGCCCTATTCCAGCCTACATATCTATAATTGCTCTTTTCAGCCTCTATACCCAAGTGACTGAGTGTTGCTTGAGGAAGTCAATACTCACCTTAGAACTATGAGCAGATAGAAATCTTCTATTTCATGTGGGCAATTGCAATCATTAGGTGTGACTTACCTAAAACATATACATGTTCACCCATCATCACAGTCTGATGATATGTCCTTCCTTCTGTTCAAAGACAAACCAGCCTGGACAAGATAGCCCCTTCCATGAATTCACGGACCACATGTACCATGTTTTATTTCTACTTCATGGATATTAGAACCTGGGGCACGGTAGGTAGTCAATAAGTGTTCCATTTAATGATTCACTCTCTTTTCTATATTTTTCTGGAGCTTGCATCATATTTTTTATATCTCTGTCTACTCTATTAAATTGTGGGTTCCTTAAGGACTGCAATTGTTTCTTAGTCATCTTTAATCCTATATCTGGCAATGTCTACAACACAGCAGGAATAACAAAAGGTGAGAGGAAATGAACATCTTAACATCACAGTCATTTTTATGCATTTAGATATTATTAGCTGTGTTGATAAATGGATGTCTAAGTGAGAAAATTAGTAACATGACAAGTCCAAGTGTACAGTTATGGCAACTCAATGAGTTATAAGTTAATTTGCTACCAAATGAATTTAGATAATTATCAGCTCAAATTCATACCAATTCATTAAAAAAAAAAACTAATTAGGTAATTTCTAGCCTAGAGAATGGATGATCTGAGAGTCCTACATTTTTTTTTTTTTTTTTTTTGCCCAGGTTCCCTTTGATGCCATCTGATAGAATTGAAGTTAACCAATTACACATAGATGTAAGTTCTCATTCTGAAATCTAATTTTTTTCTCTTTGGTCATTTACTCTAGTTGCTTATCTAGTCTCCTTTAGGATTCCCTGCTTGATGTGGGTCTTTTTTTTCTTGTTGTCATAACAGAAATCATCAAAGAGTTGTAACTCCTACCTCCCTAATTCATTATTTCAGTCTATTTATCGTTAGCCATTGCCCAATCATTGCAACACACACACACACACACACCATATACACGTAAGTATGATGCAAATAATAAAATTAAGATTCTAGAACACTACAACTGCCTTGAATACAAACTTTCCAGGCCCTTTCTATATTTAAATAAGCCACAGCGAAAACTCTAGATACTACATTTGCTTACCAAAGGTCTCCAGACCACTCCATAAATGTTCTTCAAGAATCTTATTTTGTTTTATATAATAGAATCTCACCATAAATTCCTACTATATCACAAGCCTCTAAAGAATGTCAGAAGGGGGCGCCTGGGTGGCTCAGTCGTTAAGCATCTGCCTTCAGCTCAGGTCATAATCCCAGGATCCTGGGATTGAGCCCCAGATCAGGCTCCCTGCTCAGCAGGAAGCCTGCTTCTCTCTCTCCCATTCCCCTGCTTGTGTTTCCTCTCTCGCTGTGTCTCTGTCAAATAAATAAATAAAATCTTAAAAAGATATAAAGACTGTCAGAAGAAAACAGAGCTCCCCTTTCCTCTTGTTATAAAAATCTGAGTTTCTGGCTACTTACGAAATAAGAAACTATGCTGTTAGCCCAAGGGCACTTGATGATTCGCCAACATAGTCAATCCTTGATTATTCAGGTGTATATATGTTATGTACTTCTGAGTTTTCTGTAGCTTGTAATTCTAGGTTGACTTTTCCCATTTGCCCTGCATAATTCTAGATCATCTCCCTTTATATATTGTGTGTGGTTTTACAAGCTTTAAAAATAATGACCTAGTGCAATATAATTAGGTTGCCCTCAAATCATGTAATATTGTCAAAACCAAAAGTAAAGTGTTTGGTGCACTGCCCAGGTTTCCCTTCAGGATGGAGGCATCTATCCTCCTGACTTCAAAGATTGTGGCTAACGAGCTCATAGCAGAGTCTCTCACAGGAATTGCCCTTCAGTGAAAGAAGCTGCTTTGCTCGGTGTTATAAGTCCTCTCCCACAGCAGGTCACAACCAACTACTGTTACAAAGAAGTTACAAAACCTACTTCTCATCTCCTCCCTGCAATGTGGGTAGGCCATTCCAGTGTTAGAGCTCCAAAAGTGATCGCTTGAGACTTCCGTTGCAACTATTTTCAGTTTAATTTCTTCTTCCGTCCAACCTTGGCTTTTTTTTTTTTTTTTTTTTTTAATTCCCTTACAGGTGTTTTTCCTAAGAGTAGCTCCACAAAACCACCTGGATAAAATTCTCCAGTTCAGGGTCTGTTGCTTGGGGAAGTTAATGCTAGGAGTATTCCTTGAAAGGAGACTGATGATTTTGAAGGTGGGTCACCTACCAGCTGGATGGGAATAAAGACCCTGTCACTGGTGGTAGTTAGATTATAGATAGCCCCTGGCCTACTGTAATGGTGTAATTACTGAACCCTCATAAGTGGTAAACTGGTATGGGAATAAGCAGTTGAAATATCTCAGGCATTGAAGGCAGGGGAAGACTAATAATTACAAGAAAAAGGAAATCAGATGTCTCATTCCATCAGTGCATTTAAAGGGGAGCAGAACATGCCACCCGAAAATATGACTAGGAGTTCAGGACATGGAACCTTAAAATATGCCACTTTGGTATATTATTTTGAGCTGTGGCACTTGAAAACACAACAAATGCAGGGAGAGGCTTTCTCTGAACTTTCTGTATTTGCCTAAAGATGGATCCTCCAAAAGGGATTCAACTGTCATAGATCACCTTCATGGGAGTTTCAAAACCTTGTCACAGAAGAGGAGAACAGAAGTTGGTACCACACCTAGACAAACTCTCACAAACTATCATACCTCCTGTCTGTTCTTCTAAGGGGCCAATCATCTTTCTTAAAAATCATTTACTCTGGGACGCCTGGGTGGCTCAGTCATTAAGAGTCTGCCTTCGGCTCAGGTCATGATCCCAGGGTTCTGGGATCGAGTCCCACATCGGCCTCCCTGCTCAGTGGGGAGTCTGCTTCTCCATCTCCCTCTGCTGCTCCCCCTGCTTATGCTCGCTCTCTCTCTCTCTGACAAATAAATAAATAAAAATCTTTAAAAAATAATCATTTACTCTTCCCTAGGAATCCCACATCTCCTTCCCCTGTTAAAATGGTATTTAAGTCTAAATTCTAAGCCACCTTGGAGAGTTACTAATTTTTTCTATCTCCCATGTATCCATGAGATATACATGTTAAACTTCTGTTAGTTTTCCTCTTATTAATCTGTCTTTTAGCACAGGAGTTTCAGCTAAGAACTCAAAAGGGTAGAGGGAAAATTACTTTTCCTCAACTACTCATTGGAGAAAGATAATGAAAGGCTGGAGGTGTTTAATCAATTTAAGGCAAAATATGAAATTTAGAGGGTCTCTGTGGTTGCAAATAAAAAAAAAGTCTTTGCCTCTTGTGAAAAAACAGAAGAACTTAGAGTTAATTATAAGAGTAGTGGATCTCTAGAAAAAGTTGAATTTTCCACCCCTGTAAGGCAAGTCTATTATGCTAATGTCAGGCTGGTTAGGAAGGGGTGAGAACCTGAGGCTTGTGATGGGGACATCTAAATTGATACATAAAGAGCTTTGAAACTCCAAGTTTTTCTGGACAATTTGGTTCTGTATAAGTGGCCCAATTCTCCCCATTGAAAGCTTTCATTCCTTCTTTGTTTGAAAAACAATTCAAAAGCCTTTGTCTCACAAAACAATATGCAACTTCTTCCCCTTCGGATCTACCCACACCTTGTCTCTTGGCCACCCAACAAAAAGTGATAGTCAGAAAGTAACATAATCTGGTCTGGGAAATGCTGGGCCTGTTAAGGGAGGAAAGGGACTATCATAGGACTTAGAAAACACCGGACACTGGATCCTAAGAATTCTGAGTCAAAGGGGAAAAAACACAAAGTTGGATAAAGAGAATTATTGACATAGGAATGATGCAGGACATAACATGCTGGCAAGAACCCTAGGAATCAGTAGAATTAGGAATTAGGAATTAGAAAATAATGCTGCATATTGGCTTTTAGAAGCCTGGAAAAAAAGATGGCTCTTACTAAGTGAGTTGGAAATTCCGGAGCTGCCACACAAATGGTAGAAAGGGAGATCAAAATGCTTAGAGAGGTTGGCATGCTTGAGAGGATATTACATAATGTCCAAATACCTGCCAGATGACTACGTTCTGTGGGGGAGCCCCAAGAACACACTATTTACCAATACGATAAAGAAACGTGCTGGTGAGAGGAGCCCCAACATCACTGAGTAACTCAACAGCAGAAGACCTGTGCTAACAGTAGGCCCCCACATAGTAATGGGGATGATAGGATCCTAACATTAAAAAGGCAAGTAATGGCATTTAACAGAAAGTGTTAAATGGCATTTAACAGAAAATGTAGGGGCATCTGGGTGGCTCAGTCAGTTAAGCCTTGATTTCAGCTCAGGTCATGATCTTAGGGTCCTGGGAGCAAGCCCTGAGGAGGGCTTCACCTCCCACCGGGAGTCTATTTGAGGATTCTCTTTCTCCTTCTCCCTCTGCCCCTCCCCCACTTGTGCTCACCCGCTCTCTCTCTAAAATAAATAAATAAATGTTTAAGAAAAGAAACAGTGTAAGTATAATCATGATGGAGTGGAGCCCAGGGGCTTGATCAGTGAAGAACTATGGAGATGCTTAATGGAACCTGCATCCCTAGGCTCAAGATAGATGGGCAGCCAACAAGGGACCACTGAATGTGTACAATCAAAAGAAATCAAGGTTGAATGATCAGGAGCTTGAGACAGCTGTCCCAATAAAAGGTCATGTTTCTTTGCCCTGTTTTCCAACTGGAGCCAGATTTTTGTTTTTTTTTTTAAGTTCTTATTTAATTCCAGTTAACAGTGGAGCCAGTTTTCTGACCCAGAAGTCACTGAAGGAGAGGCTGGGTCCCTACGAGGAAGGGCCCTGAAACACAGCGGACATGGTTATGACTCCTTCAGTTCTTTCTCAAAGGGACCTGTGACAATTTATTTGGGAAACCTTATACAAGGAGAAAGGGAAACACAGATATTTTAATGACTTTTGAACATGGGGTCTGAATTAACCTTAATACCCGGAACCTAAAGATCATTATGGCCTCTGTGTTAGAGTAAGAGCGTACAGGAGCCAAGTAATAAATGGAGTGCTAACACAGGTCTGGTTCACAAGTAGGTCCCTTGGTCCCTATCTGTCAGTAATTCACCAGCCCCCCAAATGTACAATGCAGGATCGACACATGAGGAAATTATAAGTACTCCAATATTGAGTTCTAGCCCCATGGAGTAACAGCTATTTAATTGGAAAGGCCAAGTGGAAGCTGCTGAAACTGCCCGCATCCTCAATACCCTAAGTTAAAAACAATACACAGCCCAGGAAGAAAGGTAGAGATTAGTGCCACCCTAAAGACATAAAGATATCTGGGGTTGGAAAAAATGCCATGTGGAATTCCTGATAAGCCCCACTAGAAAAATCACAATGAAGTCACTTAGGGTTCCAGAACAGGGCCCTGCCATTTGAAGCAGAGAATTACACATCTTTTCAAAACAACTCTTGGCTGAGCTACTGGGTCCTGATAGAGATGGAGTGGCTGACCGTGAGATACCAAATGAGCATATGATCCATGGTATCATATCCATTATAAGGTGGGTTTTCTTGAACTCATAACAGTCATAAGATTAAGAGAGCCTAGCAGCATCATATCATGAGCAGCATTCTATCATTAGAATGTACATTCAAGGTTAGCATGAGTAGGGCTGGACAGCACAAATAAGTACATAAACAGGAGGCCCAGACCCACTCACCATCCAATACAGCTAAATTTGTGCCTCTCTCAACTCACATTTTTTTTTTAAAGATTTTATTTATTTATCAGGGAGAGAGAGGGAGCACAAGCAGGGGGAGCAGCAAGCAGAGGGAGAAGCGGGCTCCTTGCTGAGCAAGAAGCCCAACGCAGGACTTGATCCCAGGACCCTGCAACCATGGCCTGCACCAAAGGCAGACACTTAACCGACTGAACCACCCAGGCGCCCCTCAACTCACACTTTTGATCAGCTGACAGAGAAGGGAAAGGCTAAGTTTGGTTTGTGGGTGGGTAATTTCCATATTTAAGTAGAAGCTGAAAGTGGACCACTGCTTTACTACAAACCCATTAAGTTGTGGCTCTGAAAGATAGTGATGAGGGAAAGCGCTCCCATGGGAAGAGCTTCAGGCATTTTACAATATCTAGACTTTATACGGAAAGAGAAATGGTGCAAGTTGAGACTATACGTGGACTTCTAATCAGTGGGGATCTGTGCGGCTGCTTGATCAGAGATTGGGGAAAAGACAAACTTTTGGGACAAGGAGTTCTGAGGAAGAGGCATGGGATGGACCTATGGAGGTGAGCACAAATTGTGAAGTCTATGTGTAACTTGTTAATGCCTGCCAGAGAGCATTTATCATGGAAGAGGCACTGAACAGCTAGCTAGATAGAATGACTCTGTTGCTGACAGACATGACAGCCAACCTCTGTCATTAGCTCCTGTGGTGCTGGCACAGTAAAAGCATGGACAGAGTATCTGTGGTGTCAGGGATGAAAACTATGCATGGATCCAACCAACAGCATGGGTTCACAGTCACTATGGCTGATCTGTCTTCTTACTGCTGTCAGATATCCAACCCGCCAGCATCAAACAATACTTAGACCTGATAGGGTGCCCTCTCCCAAGGAGACCTACCAGTCACTTGGTAGCAAGTCAATTACATCCTGGAAGAGGCAGCAATTTATCTTTACTAGAATCACCATGTAGTCTAGGTATGGGTTTGAATTTCCCACTTGTAGGACCTCAGCCATCTCCAATGTTTACCGAATGTCTGAATCCCAGACATGCTATACCACCTGACAATGCAATAGACCAAGGACCACTTTAAAGCAAGAGAGATATGGCAGGGGACATGTGACAGTCGAATACACTATTCCTATAGCAGACCACTGGAGCTGCCAGACTTATAGACTAATGCAACTATTTTTTATAAGCATGGCTGAAGCACAAGCTTGGAGATAATACCCTGTAAAAATGGGGTGCCATCCTCTAGGATATAGGATATACCCTAAATCAGTGTTGTCTCTGCAGTAGGAAGATGTGAAAGCAAGAGTAGCTCCTTTTCGTGTGATTTCTAGAGAATCACTTAAAGACTTTGTGCCTCTGACTCTGCAACAATAAGCTTTGCAGGTTGAGAGGTTCTGTTCCCAGATGAATGCTTTTACTGGCAAGAGTTTTAGTTCTCTTTGCTTCTTTGTCAACCAGCACTTTAGTTCCCATGTGCCAAAAGGCCAGGAAAGGAGCCACCATCCTGCTGAGATAATGAACCCTGATGATTACGAGTAGGCAGCACTGTCATTACACAGTGGACGCAGGCAAGAGTACCTGTGGCAGCCACGTGATCCACTGAGGGGTTTCCTGATACTCCTTACCCAATTCTGACAGTAAACAGTCCAGTAGTCTCGATGCTATGACAGCGCATGGTTACAAGAGGATCAGAACTTTTAGGAATGGAAATTTGGATTACCCCACTAAGTACCAACTAGAGCAGTGGACGTGCTGTTTGAGATTGTAGGGAATCTAGAAGGGATAGTAAAGAAAGGGGATGATGAACATCAGTTGTGGTCCCAAGCCCAGCTTCAGAGATGATGGCTACAGTTGGTCCCATTAATTTCCCTCTGACACATAACCCCAGAATCCTGCAAAAGATGACTCTAGATAATGAAGTTATAGAAAACAAGTGGATCTGAATTTCACAAATTCTGAACTCTCATGGGATGCTGTAGGGCGCCACCGAGATGGCCATGTCAGGCCCTCATTTCCCTAGCTGCTATGAGTGTGGCTGATATTGGTATACAACTGAGTCCCTCCCTAGGAATTCCCTTAATAGATGAGAGCTGCCTTGCCCAATGTTAGGTCCCCTCCCCACAGGTGACCTCATCCAGTGACTGCTCTATGTGGGTGTAGTCGTGGTGGTAGAAAGTCTCTTTAGGTAACCCTGGAAGAGCCATACAAGATTTGCTGAGGCCCCCAGGTAACCATGTTCAACCTTCCATTTACCCAGCCCTGCTTCTGTTATTTTCCCACAGATGCTAATCCCAAGGGTTTCTAATAAAAATCTGTTTCAATCTGTTTTTTGAGGAACCTAACCTAAGATACTGGATTCATATTATAAACTTGTTACAAGAATTTGTTTAAGGCTCTTGGTCTATTATCACCAGCTGTTTTCCAGTTTATAAGTACACCTGTAGCATCCAAGCGTTTTTCTTAATTTGCATTTTCTGACAGTCTTTAATATCCCAGGCTTTGTATTTTAAAGGTGGTTTTTGTGCTTAGGGGTAGGGGTGGGTAAATCAGGGCCACATGCTGTGAAATCTTCTCTCCAGCAAGGCCAGCATGGATTTTCCTTACACCAATGCAAAACAGAAAAATGGGTATATATAACTTATGATACCTCAATTCATTAAAAACATTAAAAATATTCTTTAAACTTTTAGATATAGAAACGAATTAAAAATTAGTTCAAATGAAGCAAAGAAAATGCAAGTTATTTGTAGATTTAAGAGCAATAATGATGAAGATCATATAAAAAATCCTTTTTCTTATGATAGCCTACTTTATCCCCCCCTAAACTTTGGATATCAGGGTAAACCCTCTACTAACTATATAAACATAACATTGTTACTACTGATTTTTGTTTTAACTATGTGGAACAAATCTTTTCAGGGACCCTAAGAGGTAGACAAGATACTAAAGAGTGAAGGTAGAGACAAGAGATGGCAGAAGCCCAGAGGTAGAGTTTCAAAATACATGCATGCCATAATTTCACTAGCTCTCCTCTTCTTGGAGTAAGGATAAGCAGCAGTCAGCATGGTAAGAAATCCATAAATAAACACAAAGGTTTCTGGCCTTTCCCCGTGAGTGGATAAAAAAGCACACAAGACAGGGGCGCCTAACTGGCTCAGCATCCAACTCTCTATTTCAGCTCAGGTCACGATCTCAGGGTTGTGAGATCAAACCCAGCTTAAGATTCTTTCTCTCCCTCTCCCTCTGCTCCTCCCCACCCCTTGTGTGTGCACACGCTCTCTCACTCTAAAAAAAAATAAAAATAATAATAATAATAATAATTTTTTTTTTTTTTTTTAAAAGCACACAAAACAGAGCTCTATGGTTCATTTCCTACAGATTTTTGACTTCAACTCTCTGGCAGGATTTGTCCTGCCCCCGGTTTTTAACTGCACTCGAGTGGGAACTCTATGATTGCAGCATGGCTTTCACTTCCTCTATTTTCCAGAACTCCTATTCCTCAAACACAGAAGAATAAAAAGGTACCTAACTATAGTCAGTGGCCATAGAACCCATTGTTCAAATTAGCCTAGCCAAAATACCTGGAGATCGATCTTCCTTTTCTTTTTATGCTAAAATTAATTTAAACTTGGTCAAGCAAAGGGTGCCTGTGTTTCCTGCCATGTCAGGAAAAACTAAAAAGCCAAATGAAAGCTCTCTTGAGAAATAACTAATCATTTTATATGTAAGAGAAGTTTAGTGCTTTGTATTTAATCTTTGGAATCTACAACGTCTCACAGAAATTCTGACACTTATTTGAAGAATTAAAATCAATGGAGCATTTTGCCAGTACCATGTGTTGTGGATTCCTCATGCTAGGAATCATGAGGGAAAGTTCATGCTGTTTTTATATCCACGTTGCTAAGGTGATTTTTGTGGGATGAAAACACACTGGCAACTCAGTTTTAATTTGTTTACAAAAGAATATGAATGAGTTTCACCTCCTACAGTCAGGAGCACTTCAGCTTCTGCTTAACTCTTTGAATCCAACTGTAGGGGGCAAGGTCATTCTCTAGCAAACCATGAACCAACTAGCAAATTAAGTAAAAACTCCTTCAGTTGTTTCAGTTGTTAAAATGCAATTGCTCTCAGCAGCCACATATACAATCTGTTAAATAGTCCCAATTAACTCACTATTTAGAGCACAAAGTGAAAAACAGAATATATGTGAAACTAAGTGAAAAGGTAGATCATTCAATTCCAAAATGAAATGTACCTTGCTTCTCAGAGCAAGCATCCTGTCAGTAAATCAAAATGGATTAAACAACAGCTGTCTTGTTGGCTTGGATGTGTGTGAATGTGTAGAGTCATATATTGTTATTTGATCAAATCATAGCATTTAATACAACTGTGTCCTTTTGGACATAGGAATGGGCACAATGGGGCAGAGAGGGTGGAGACTGTTTGGGTTTGAGTAAATAATACCAGAGAAACCAAGTAAGAGGCTAGAATACCAGCCACTGTTTTCTTGCTAAAGGACTTCGCTTTCTGGCTTTGTATGGTTCTTCTCAAGGCCTTTTCAATGACTCTGTTCACTACTGCTTCAGAAGCAAGACTCATCATGGATCACCGATTCTATATTATGGAACAACTGTGGCAGAAATAATCTTACCACAAGGTAAAAAATAAAATTCTTACCCTGAGCTAGGAGAATATTTTTATAATACAAGAGGCAACACAGTGATGTGGTTATGAGCATGGAATCGGTGCTCAACTCTCTAGGTCTACTACTTTCTACTTCATCATCCAGGGGCAGAGGACTTCACTTCGAGGTCCTGTTTCATCTTCTTTAAAACAGGAATTATAAAAGCAACTACATTATATATAAATGAACAGATTTAATCTGTGAATGTTAAATGCAAAGTAAACATCATGTCAGTATGTCATTATTTTTACTATAGATGTAATATTTTGAATTCTTCAATTAGTATATAAGTTACCATACACTTTAAATTCCAGAGCCAGAAAGTCTTTTTTTTATTCTTAATATGAGAAAAGGGCATTTTGTATGGTTTTCTCACTAATTTTACCAAGACCTTTTGTTCCCCAACTCTTTAACTTAAAAGAACCCCATGTTTTCACTATATATTGACTCTTCAAATTATTTGATTTGCAGGACGCTGGGCTGTATTGCCCACAGTAAATTAAAAACCTAGGAAAATCCTAATATAGTATGGCCACTTTTCCTGCTCTTGCATTTAAGCTATTTTAATTGAAGAATATGGATTTATAGACTCTTAGAATTAAAAGCAATCCTATAAGGCAAAACACCTGATACAGGTGCCCTCACTCACTCATATATACATATATTCTGCTCATTTGTTAGCACTCCTTAAGGGCAAGGACTGTGTCTTATTTTAATTCTGTAGATCTTGCCATTGATATAGTACCTGCACTGGGGCAATGCTTATTCAGGATGGAATACATTTATTCCTCCATTAAGTATATATTGAGTAATAAATGCCAACACTTGGATAAGCTATGGAGTTATAAAGACAAATAGAACAGTCTCTGCTTTTAAAGAAATCACCATACCAAAGTGTTATAAATAAACAACTAAATATTATACAGTAAGTGCTAGATGAGATTGATGGACAGAGTGTGACAGGTTATACATGAACTGCAGGGAAGGGGGAATGACACCTTTGGTCTTACACTTGCTCTCCAACAGCCTTGGACACAGGAGTGGACATAATGGGGCAGAGAGGGTGTATCCTACAATGGCCAGCTCTTTGGATAGCAATGGGTAATTCAGAAGCATGGTTGGGCATGTAATAAGGGGACTATGAGGACTTCTGGTAAGTCCCTATCTTTTGGGGTTTTGAAATCTCCATCTAATGTTGATAACAAGAGTCAAGGAATGGGCTGGACCAGAAAGAAGAGGCTTCCTCATGTTTGGCAGGCTTGAAAGCCTGAGACAGTGGGCCTCTCAGAGAATTATCCCTCAGTGTTAGCCACACCCCTCCTAAGTGGTTCTCCAGGGGATGCATAGTACCAAGAAGCTCACTCCTGGGTAAGGCAGCCCTTTGTACTGTCAAAAGATTCTTTATGTTAAGCCTTTATCTACCTCCCTGTTATTACCAATCATCAGTGCTGATTCTACCATCTGGAACAAGATATAAAATTAAGCCCTCTACCATGTAACATGCATTCAAACAAAAGAAGACCCCCTCAATTATTATGATATCCTACTTCTTTTATGTTAAGTATGTCATAAAAGTTCTTTCAACTTCTATAATTCCACAGACTTTATCACTCACTTTTCTCTCTCTGAAGTACTGTATTAGTCAGTGATCCTCTTAAAATATGGAACCTGGGACCGGACACTCCGTAAGGCCCCACATTGTACTGAAATAGCTTCAGAGGAGACCAAATTTGTATCTTATAGAACAGAACACAGTCTGCAGAAAGAACATGGAAGCACTTTGCAAACTGTAAAGCCTATTTACAAAAACACAGTATAATACTCTGTAGATTTACTTTTGTGTTCTTTAAATTGCATACATCAAAGGACTTAAATGACTTTGTTCAGAGCGAGTGGCTCAGCAATACCTGCAATAAGAAAAGGCAACCTTAGTTATTTCTTAATTAAGACTCTTGTAGCATAAGGAGGTGTTGGGAAATTAATTTGACAGCCTAAATTAACGTGCATTACTTTAACAATTATCTCTGATTTATTTTGGAGAAGCTAAGCAAGTATTGATTCATTTCTCCAGCCTTCTATGAGTGATCACATTCAAAGCAAACAACATCAATTATTAAGAATCTGCTTTTGCATGGTAACTAACTTTATACTGAAAGAGTGAATGTCAAAATGCATCAGAAGAGACTGTCTGAATAGATTTTTTTGATAACTTTAAGAAACCCTCACAAAAAGCTAACTTATTTGCAAAACATGTCTTAATTTCTTTCTATATTTTCAGAGAATCACATTTTGGTGCTAGAAAGAAACTCAAGGATCATCCAGCCCAATTCAAACAGAAGTACATGGAGTTAAGAAAGATTTATTATGGGGCGCCTGGGTGGCTCAGTCGTTAAGCGTCTGCCTTCGGCTCAGGTCATGATCCCAGGGTCCTGGGATCGAGTCCCACATTGAGCTCCCTGCTCAGTGGGAAGCCTGCTTCTCCCTCTCCCACTCCCCCTGCCTGTGTTCCTGTTCTCGCTGTCTCTCTCTGTCATATAAATAAATAAAATCTTTAAAAAAAAAGATTTATTATGAAAGCTGAATATTTAGTAACCTAATTTTTATATCACTAGCAAAAAAAATTTAGCTGGAGCAATTAATACTTAGATATTAATACGTAATACTTAATAATTAATACTTGGCCATCATACAATATAAATGTGACTCAAATGTGGTTAAGGACCAATCCTAGCTGAGCCTAATTTAGAAGAGGGTGAGGAGACACAGTAGTAGGTAATGCTTCATTTCTTCTATCTAGGTAAAGTTCTGATATTTGAAGTTCAGAGTCAATTCTACTGGTCATTAAAAACATGTCAAAATGATTTGTTGATGTAAAATACGGTGGTAGTGTTTGATGATTAAGTGTGGGTTTTTAAATTTTTGTTTGTACTAACTTTATGTATCCTCTAATATTTTTTTGCACTACCTATATCTTATTTGTCATTTGAAGAGTCATATGCATTCATATTTTAGAGAAATATATTTTCTGTTTCTGATTATCTGATATAAACAGAAAACGAGGAGGTGACAAATGACTTCCTATTGCAAGTCTAAGTAGATTACACTTATCTAAGGATTCTTTTTATTTTGGTATTTAACCCTCTTTTCCAACTCTCTGGCCTGGTGGGAGCTGGACTAGGGGTACCCAAGCACCAGTGCCTATGAGAGCCTTCACTCGGGCTCTTTCCACCCAGATTCAAGTCCTTCCCAGCCCCTTCTCTCATCTCCATTTACAAATCAGAGGCCAAGAAGGGGCAGCAGGCTGCCTGCAGGGCTGCTGGCTCTGTGCAGCTTTCTTTTCCCTGCCCTAGGAGTAACCTACAGATGACTATATATAGAAACACTGGCAACAGTGTTGTGGTAGATTTTTGGCTGGTTTAATAATTGTTTCTCTTTTCCATCTATATATTCTAATTTTTCCATATGGTAATATTATTTCATCTAAAAGCCAGTGAAAATTCTGTACGATATGGTTGTGAGCAGCAGTGCTAGATACTGCTCAAAAATGGCTTTTTAAAATAGCTCAATTTTTATTATCTGCAATGAAGGAAGGCTGCAGAATTTTAGAAGAGGTTGGGATTAGTGATTTGCTTGTGATTACACAGCAAGGAAATGGAGAGATTCTAAAAGAATTTTCATCAAATAAATACCTTTTCCTGACATGTTTATTTTTTTCTGTTCTTTTGTATTCAGTCTTAAAAGCGGACACAATTCAGTAAGAAAGAGAAAAAGAAACCTTGGAACCACTTAGCATTTAAGAATAAAATGTATTATACGATGGATTTTTTTCCCCTCAAAAACTAACATTTGCTCATTTTTCTCTACTTTAATAAACATCCAAGGCTAAATTGCTTTATAAGACCTGAATGTGGAACAGTAAGATTGAGGGATTAAAAACTTACTTTGCAAGTATATAACATAAACAGGAACAAAGCTGATATTGGCAAATGCTCAAGGTAGGGAAATGCAGGGGAATGACAGTGATTTTTGGAAAAAATTAAGTCGGTTGTAGAACATTCCTATTCTGGTTTTGTAAGCCAATCTAAAAAATTTTTAAATAGATGGATTGAGCCTATTTACATTGATCAATATAATGTATAAGTTTGGTCTTTTATAACCCAGAATTATATTTACTAGGTGTCTTTCATTAAGTAGTCTATTTTCTTTGCTTTTTAAACTTTTTCTTTTATTGTGTAATAGTTTTTAAGATGTATATTTTTTAATTACCTCTTTTAATACTTTTAATGTCTGTAGTCCCCTTCCTCCTTAGTTACATGTCAACTATTTTGTCAACTTCAAATAATTTCCTTTGACTTCTACCTCTTACCCTTGCATCCATTGAGTGTATTCTCTCTTCTCATTTTTTTTGATGTGTTACTTTGATGGAACAAGGAATATTTACATACTAATTTTTCTCTCTCATTCTCACCTATGTTATAGTCTTAGATCTACAATTAAGTATATTTAATCCTCATAACCAGTTCTTTTACTGGTTTCCTTAATCATCTCTTAGTTAAATGAAGTTCATCCTTTAGTAGATTCCTCAGGAAAGACTCACAGGTGGTAGCCTTAATATTTGAAGAACAGCTAGGCTGGACATAAAATCCTTTTTTTTTTTTTTTAAATTAAGATTTTATTTATTTATTTGACACACAGAGAGAGAGAAAGAGAGAGACAGCGAGAGAGGGAACACAAGCAGGGGGAGTGGGAGAGGGAGAAGCAGGCTTCCCGCTGAGCCGGGAGCCCGATGCGGGGCTCGATTCCAGGACCCCGGGATCATGACCCGAGCTGAAGGCAGACGCTTACCCAACTGAGCCACCCAGGTGCCCCTGGACATAAAATCCTTTATTTACCCCTTCTTTCTTTAAGTTTATAGAGAAGTTTGCTGCACTCCTTCTTGCTTTGATTGTTGCTGACAAGAAGTCTGATGCCAATCCTATTTTTTTCCCTTTGTAAGTGACTTTGATTTTGCCTGGAAACCCAGAGGGATCTTTTATTTCTAAAGTTCAATGATTTTACTAGGAGATGTCTCACAGTTTACTATTTTGCATTTATTTTTTGAGATAAAAGATGAATATTACATTCAATATACCAATCCAAGTCTTCCTTTATTTCAGGGAACTTTTCTTGAATCAAAATATGTGCAGTGGCAGTATCATAGCCAATGAGGTTTATCCGAGGTGCGATTATTGCTACTTGAAAACTTTTCCCAATTAATACTATGAATCAATTAAATATTACTTCCCTTTCATTGAGAACTAGGGTGCTGGAAAAAGGGTTAGGAAAAACTTTTTTTTTTTTTTTACTGTGTGTTCTGTGCTACATGTTACCTAGGCAAAAATAAATAAAATAGTTTAAAAAAACAGAATATTCATTTAATATATTGAATATGCTATTCATTTTTCATCACTCATTATCAGAATTAGGATGAAATACTAAAGATACCTGGATATTGAGCAGATGCTGTACAAAACAATTTAATGAAAGTAGATATTGTGTCTTTTATTAGGTCACTTTTAAAGCCACTACTCAATGTTATATTTTTGAATATTCACAAAAGAAATTAGTTGATTAGCTTAGAAGCAATAAAAAGTGTTTCTTCTGGAAATCTGACTTGGATTTTCAACTTGTATATACTTAAGTATGTCATCATTATGTTTTATTCCTCTCTTTGGCAATTAAAATTGTAATATGTTATAATTAAAAATTTTTAATTAATCAAAAAATAGAATTATGATATGATCCAGTAATTTCCTCTACTGGGTATTTACCCAAAGAATATGAAAACACGAATTCAAAGGGATATATGCACCATTATGTTTATTGCAGCATTATTTACATAGCCAAGGTATGGAAGCAGCCCAAAGGTCTGTCCATAGATGAATATGTGGTATATATACATGTATAAAATGGATTATTCAGCCATAAAAAAGAATGAAATCTTTCCCTTTGCAAGAACATGGATGTACCCAGAGGGTATAATGCTAAGTGAATTAAGTCAGTCAGAGAAAGACAAATACCATATGATTTCACTCATATGTGGAATTTGAGAAACAAACAAAAAAAAGGAACAGACCAAAAAACAGAATCTTAAATATGGAGAACAAACTATGGGTTGCCAAAGGGGAGGTGCATGGAGGGATGGGTAAGGTAGATAAAGGGGATTAAGAATACACTTGTATTGATGAGCACCGAGAAATATATAGAATTGTTGAATCATTATATTGTACACTTGAAACTACTGTAACACTGTAATTTAATTACAAAAAATTAAAAATTGTAAGAGAAAAAAATCAATCAACTATAATTGTATTACTGAGAGTAACATCATATCTTTGTACTTAAACAGAATTTAAAATAACTAGAGTCAAATTTGTGATCTCTCCATAGTTAATGAACAGGATTTTATGGCATGCCTTTAACAAATAAATTATGAAGTCCATTCTTCTATTTCTGTCCCTATCCTTGTTTTAAGTTAATGCTTTGTAGCACAAACGACTTCCAGAAAACCTCAATAAATATAAGCTAGCTGTATTTGTTTTTCCTATTTTGATATATTTTATAGAGCTCTGTATGTTTATTTCAGTCATTTTTGAAAAAAAATGCATGATGTAGAGAGATGGGATCATAGAGTCATATAGCCTCCTCCTTTTTAAAAATGTGAATATATTGGAATAACCATTTATATTACTCACTAGAACCTAATTATACCACACTTTCTTGTAGTATGGCTTTCTTTGCAGCAAATGCTTGTGTGAGAACAGCAGAAATGGGAAGATTGGGTAGCTTTCTAAAATATAAAAATATTTAAGTTTTTATCTTGTGAGCCACCATAAAAAGAAAAAAGAAAAAAAACAACATGAAAAAACAGCCAATGAGGAAGGGGTTTAGAAATCTAAACTTTAAACTAGTTATGCTAAACTTGGCATAACTAGTTTTCCATGTCAGGAAAACTCTGAGATTTTCCTTCAATTTCCATTGCATTCCCTCTCCAGACTGATTTCTTCAAAGTGGAGGTTCTCCATTTTCCCTTGGGGCAGGAAAGGTGGTAGAAGGGAGAAATTCTTTTGACTATTTAAATAGACATTTGAGGGGTGCCTGAGTGGCTCAGTCGTTAAGCATCTGCCTTCGGCTCAGGTCATGACCGCAGGGTTCTGGGATGGAGCCTGATGCTGCTCCACGGGAAGCCTGCTTCTCCCTCTACCAGTCCCCCTGCTTGTGTTCCCTCTCTCACTATGTCTCTCTGTCAAATAAATAAATAAAATCTTTTAAAAAAATAAAAAAATAAAAAATAAATAAATAGACATTTGAGGGGCACCTGGGTGGTTCAGTTGGTTAAGAGTCTGACTTTGGCTCAGGTCCTAGGATCAAGCCTTCTATCAGGCTCCCCACTGAGTAGGGAGTCTGCTTGTCCCTCTCCCACTGCCCCTCCCCCTGTTCATGCTCTCTCTCTCTCAAATAAAATCTTTAAAAAATATATATTTGAATTGAAATTCTAAATTTGTCAGTTACAAGCTTCATAACAATGAAAAATTTACTTAACCCCTTGAAGCTCTCATTTTTTAATAAAAAAAAGCATAAAAACACCTACTTTACTTGATTTTTGAAATTAATTGATAACATGTGAAAACTGATTAACACAAGTTAAATAGATGTCAGTTCACTTATCTTTTCTGCTCTCGGTTCTTCATTTAGAATAACTTTCAAAAAGGCTGGCTTAACAAAAATGAGTTCCTATGTTATATCTCTTAAGGATCATATGACATTACATAAGTCTGAAAATAAAAAGCAGCCTTATGGATAGTCCCCAATTTAGGGTTCCTTGCATTAATGTATTTTTTTATTTAGTGGCATTTATTATGATATCCCTATATTATTTTCCATTTCCTGTATCTCATCAATTGATTATAGGAACAAGGCATGCATGTATCTATGATTGGGTGAGACTAGGGTATATTAGAGAATCTAAAGTTCATAGATGTAGGTAAGAAATCAGAGTGTAAGAGATAATACTTGAGGGTAACAAAAAGCCCTCATACTCTTAGTAAAAACCTGGTTGTTCTATAACCATCACAAAAACGTCCACCTGAAATGGTTTTATTTCTGTCTAATCAATCACTGACTGTTCCATATCCATGGTTCTAAGAAATCACCAAAACTGATTTTAAATTTCCTTTAATCAATCAATGACAGCTGCTTCAGTGAATATACTTATAAAAGTCAACCAGTCAGTAATAGCCTCATGCCTTGAAAGTCAGCCAATTGGTGGCAGACTCATTCCTTTGAACACACTTCTAAGGCTGCCATCAACCCATTCTGCCTCTGTAACCAACACAAAATGCACTTTTATGTCCAATATAAGATATGCTATCTTTGTGGTGGTAGCTGGTTTGAGGATGGGGACTCACTGAGTAAATAACATTTGAGTTGCATCTTGAAAAATGTATAGACATTGAAGCAACAGAGACAGTAGGAGATGGTAAACTGGCAACTACAAAGACTCGTAGCCATGAGCAAGTATGGGATATTTATTTGGTGAGTGCAAGGAAATTTATAGTGATGGGTAAATGAGAGGAGTTACAGTGCTAAAATAGGCAAAGATATGGGGGACCAGTTTGTGGAGAGCCTTTCCTGAAGACAGAATGGGAGAGGAGCAAGACTAAAAGCCAGTTGTCCATAAGTGACATAGCACAAGTCTGAAATAGTTTAATGAATGCCTGAGCTAAGGCCATGGAAGATGGGGATGATGAGCAGGAGAGAGAAGTTGGGTGGATGATGGTGTTATTACACAAGGCAGGTCTTGCTAGAAAGGGTTATGGATGTAATGGCAAGATAAGGAATCTACTATGAGATATGTTGAATTTGAGAGGACTTAGAGATTGGTTCTTGGTGTGTAGATTTGTTAAATCTAATCCTCTGAGAAGTAGCTGCCAAGATAGGATCAAGTATGCAAGAGAATTATTAGGGGAAATACTCATGAAGGAGAAAGAGGAGAAAGGCAGGGAGATCCTTCAGACCACAAAGCAGGTCTGACACCTGTGATTAAGGAGAGGGGGAAGAAGATTTGGGAGGGAAGAATCAGACTACAGCAGTCCTAAGAAAGTTTTCTCCAGGCCAAAGGCAGTCCTCGAGCCAAAGTCACTTATTAGAGAAGTCCTGTGTGCTACAGGGATGGCCCTGCACTAGAATCCCACCTCACTCCATCATTAGTGGGGAGCAGCCCAGGGAAAGCACGGCCATAGTGTAGATGTGATAGTTGACCCATAAGGACAGCGGTGGGGTTGTTAGTCAACTCAGTTCCCTGTAGCGGGAGACTGGAGTACATTTTCATGGCTACAGTAAGTGAAAATTGAATTTATGGCTGAATTTATCACTCAAGTAGAGGAATGAGCATGAGAAGAAGAATGTGGGAAGGACTCAAGCTAACATGTGTAAATGATTGTGAAGGAAGCTAAGTCAATCAAGAAGATCTAGAATTGATCAGAGGAATTAGGACCAGCATTGAAGATTTGAGAGATTCAAGAAAGAGACTATGGTCAACAGCATTAAGTGCTACAGATATGATAAACAGGATAAAGATGTGAAATAAATAGCTGAATTTAAGATTTGTGGATCACAGATGACCTTGGAAAGAATAGGTTCAGTGGAAGGATGAGATTATAGCAGTTATGAAACCCTAATGAAACCTGCAATGAAGGAAGGACAAAGACAGGTATACTAGCTTAAGATCAATGGATGAGGGACAGAAGAAGGTGCTTTAGGGTGAGGGAAGAGTTAAGCATATTTGTTGAAGAAAAAAACAATCAGTGAGAAGGAGAGATGACCTGGAAGATGAGGATGAGTGTTAATATACACCATATTCTATCTGGAGGAGGAAATTTGAATAATTACCTGGAGTATATATTTTGTTTTCTAAAAAGTAGTAATTTTTTTTCTCCTGGATAGAAGTGGAAAAAAAAAAAAGTACAAGTTTGAAGAGTGTAAAAACATAAAATGTCTCCTTAGTAAATGGGAAAGATATCTGAATAGAGACTTAACTCATCCCATACTACACCTTCCACTTCACTCACTGTGTTTTAACCACACTGGCTTCCTTGTTGTTTCATTAATCATTTTTTATATTGTTTATGTTTTGAAATGATAAATTTTAGTAACATTGGGTTATACAAAATATATTATTAAACTCGATTTGACCTGTTTCATTTTATTCTTTTTTAAAAATGTGGTTACTAGAATATTTAAAATTGTATATGTGGTTCACATTATACTTTTATAGGGCAACATTGTTTGTTGCCTCTATGTTATTACTACCTGAGTGTGTTTTCCCCTACATGACTAGGGGTGGGCTGGGGACTGCTCTTGGACAGCAAGGTCAGCAGTCAGGGAAAAGACCTAGACATGGAGTAGAGGAGAATGAGGACAAACTGAAACCCTCTAAGTACTTCTACATCTGTCCCTCACTGCATTTTCCTGCTAAGACCTTCAGAATTAATGACCACAACCTTCCCCCTGCTCTCTGAATCTTATGCCAGTTCCTCCTTCAACTGCTCTAACTGATAACTGTACTGGGAAGGGGGTGATGGGAAACACACTTCCCAGATTAACCAATTGGTCAATAGAACTTCACAGCTTCTAAAGGAGTATTCCCTGGACTGGTATGGGTTGGAAACCATGTCATAGAAAGAACTGGCTTATGAAACTGAAGATAATCATTCTGGGGTGAATAAGAGAGGATTAAAAAGGGGCATGAAGTATTAGAAACACTGTTGTAAAGAAGAAATTGACTTCACGAGTATACACCCTTCCAATTTTCTCTCCTTCCTTATCTATGAAAATATATCAATATTTTTACTGATTAAAAATTCCTTCTCACCTGTTCTTGGTACTCTTCAAGAATGGACACGTGGGAGTTACAGGGATGACCAATTCAATTCCAACTCCACATAGAAGAGAACTTTCTAACACCTAGAATTGTGAAGGGATATAGCAGACCATCTCTAAACATGATAAGCAACATGTCAACTAGAGGTATTCAAACCTGGTATATGAAACAGAGAAACTGGATGACCATTTAACAAATGTACTGAAAAAAAGGATTTGGGAACCTCTCAAGAGTGTGGATTCACTGACCTCTGAAGTCTTAACTAAATATAAAATTTTATGACACTTTAAACTTCATTCACTAGTACTCAATCATTTTGAATTACTTTTTAATTAAACCTTAGTGTTCCATTCTAGTTATAGGAAAATCTTTATTTCATCTAGAGAGATGCCTAGGACTTAAAGGCTCCATTCTTTTTTTCATAGCCTTGGTCTCCTGGCAAAATGTAGTTTTTGCATTGGAAGTGCATCTTAATCTTTTTCTGAGTCTCTTTATTCTGATAAATATGACTCTTTTATTACTGCTTCATTTTTAGTTGACATAAAAATATTTTTAAGATTTGGGCGCCTGGGTGGCTCAGACGTTAAGCGTCTGCCTTCGGCTCAGGTCATGATCCCAGGATCCTGGGATCGAGTCCCGCATCAGGCTCCCTGCTCCTTGGGAGCCTGCTTCTCCCTCTGCTTCTCTCTCTCTCTCTCTCTCATGAATAAATAAATAAAATCTTAAAAAAAAAAAAGAGTAATATGTGCTCATTAAATAGAAATCACCCCAAAAGTCCATAATCTAGAAATAAACTCTCCTAAAATGTTAATATAATTCCCTCTTTTTCAAGCAGATATCTAGATTATTTTTGCATAACTGAAGTTATCCCATATATATAGTTGTATCTCTTATTTCACCTAACATTATGTTGTGAGTTTTTCACTATATAAATCAACCTTCTTTAAAGACCTAAATATTAATGACTGTATAATATTCCATTAATTGGACATTTCAAAATTTATTTAAATATTTCACTACTGTTGAATATTTAGGTTGTTTCTAATATCTAATTTTTACATTTAAAGGCATTAATAACTATATCCTTACTTAATTACCTGGTAGTTATCTTTGGCTTGTCTTAGCTCCTTTGAATTACTATTAACTATCCTCTAAATTTTTCACTTATAAAGTATATTCTTTTCCAATTGCTCTGCAACATGGGATAAAATGATTTTTAAAAATTATCTCAGATAATTCTAGATCATTGTATTATGCCTATTATTATTATTATTTTAAAAATAAGTGACATTAAATTTCCTTAAATGTAGTGGTTAGAGTATGTAACAGAACCAGCTATTTATTATATCTTGAGACTCTGTCATGACCTTTGTTAGGGCAATTTGTTCTAAAGTGTGCCCCAGAAAAATGTGATTTAGTTCAAAAATCCTAGGAGAGATTAGTGTCTTTCCTAAGATAGTCTTGAGAAAGGAAGAAAAACCCTTCATTGAGTAAAATGTCAGAAGATTTAAGAATCTAATCAGGGCTTTAGCTGAGGCTTTTCCCAATTATAAATGTGGCTCAAGTGAGGAATTACTGTTCTTTTTTGATGTTAAGAAGAAGAGCACATAAAAAGAAATAAGCTGGATAAATGGAATTGTTGGAAGAGAGATTCCTGATACTTCCAGGGGTATCTGTTATTACCAGATTCTAGACTTCTGATTTAAATTACATAAACTTCTCTTCCTCAATACCTAACAAAATGAGTATATTATATATATAATACACACACACACACACCTCTAACAACATATGTATATTTCTCTAACAACAATAAAACCAGACAGAAGTGTAATGTAACTGTATAAACTCCAATAACATAATCAAGGAAATAAACACAAGATTCAGGAGGGAAGTGGAGGGTTTTGGAGAGGACAGGCAGCCAAGTGAGTTTCAAATTGCCCCCAAATCCAGAAGTCAGTTTGGATTGTGGATTGACGTGCATTGACTAAATCCTGATATACTCAAAATATCACCAGATATGCAGAAAAGCAAACTATAATACACACACACACACATATGTGTGTGTGTATATACACACACACACACACATATAAATACATATATTTAGAATCACGGTAGAAATTGCTACTAGAAATTATAGGGAAAATGAAAAAGAAACTTGATGCTCTCAGAAATACAATACCCACAGCTACACTCCAAATCTGAAAAATGATCTAAAGTATAAGAGCCCTCTCCCCTCCCACCCCACCCACTATGGGAATGGGGACATTACCTGGTCTAGGGTGCAAACCTTGGTCTAGGACATTGAACCAAATCTCAAAACAGAGATATTAGAACCCAGGTGTCCTTCCACCTTAGCCCCTTTTCCCTGCCTCCTTCCCCCTGGTAAAGTCTACCGAATGCAGAAATGAACACATTCAGATCCTCACACTGTTCCTCAGAGGAAAGGTGAGAAAGAGGGGGGCAGAGAGAGACAGATACATAGAGACAGACAGACAGACAGAGAATGAATGAGAATAGTGAGAAGTTACCTAAGTTACTGATGCACAGTATCAGACAAATAAAATGTCTGGACACAGCTCTCCAAGTATGAGGAAAGGAAAAATAATGGCATGGTACCTCACAACCTTGCTACAAATTATAAATAAGTAAATAGATACATCAGTCAATCAGTCTAAGCAAAGAAGGATACATATATAAGATGTGTATAATGGCAATTTTTTTGGTGGTAGAATTCAGAATGATTTTAAAAATTTTGTCTTTTCTTCCATGGTTTGAATTTGTTTCAATGTGCAAAATACCTTTTAAAAATGTGTGGCAGTGACTTCTGAAGAAGATGGCGGAAGAAAAGGATCCTAAGCTCACTTTGTCCCATGGATACATCTAGCTAACACTCACATCAGTGTAAATAACCACCAGAATGACCCAAAGACTAACAGAACAGACTCTCCACAGCTAAATGTAGAAAAAAGGCCACATCAGAAAGGGTAGGAAGGGTAGAGGAGTCAGGAGACAGAAAGACCTGTAGGACTATCTGTGGAAGGGAGGGACACCACAGGCACAGAGAAGGGAAAGGAGCAGACCCTACACCAGACACCTCAGACATAAGAGACCCACACTGGGAAGAAAATCCCTATAACATTTGGCTTTGAAAACCAGAGGGGCTTAATACTGTGAGTAGTTATAATCAGTGGGGCTTAACACCTGGAAGTTTAAAAATCAGTAGGCTTGGGTCTGGGAGAGCCAGAGGGTGATAGGAAACTGAGTCTCTGCCCTTAAAGAGACAGCATAATAAACAGCCCCACTGAGACACAGCCTAGAAGCAGCATTTTGAAAAATGTCTGAGGTTTACAGGAAGGAAATTCCTTTACTAATCTCAGAGCATGTGCTGGAGGGGCAGGGATCTTTAGGAGACTTCTGCAAGAGCAAAAGAGGTGGTAGGCACCATTTCCCTTCCTGCCCGTAGCATAGATACACAGATACCTGTGGGAACCAACTCAGTGTGAATATTCTCCACCTAGCTTGCTAACAGTATACCTGCTTGTCTATGGACCAATCCCCTCCAACCTACCCTCACCAGTTCTCCAAAGTGACTACAGGTCCCCTCTCACAGCAGACCAGTGCACATCCTGTTAACACTAAGGCCCTGCCACCACATTCTTCTGCAGATCCACTCCATTCAAAACAACCTCACCAGGAATCTATCCAAGGTAGCCCTGACTAGTGTGGCAGTGTGCAAGCAGCACCAATAGGGGCCAGCAACCCTCCAAAGTGACTCCTGCCCCAAGGGGAGGGGAAGATAACTACACCCAGGTCCCACTGTAGCCCCAGAAGTGGGCTGGGGGCAGACAACTGGTCTGACTGCAGGTCCTACCCATCAACAAAAGTTTCTCAGGGGGCAACACAGGGAGAGTGTCCTGAGGTTTGGTATGACTGCAGCTCAGGTAAACACCTGATCTGACCCAACTCTAGCCCAAGGCAGCCCCAGACTGGCCCATTAACACAGAATACCAAACCCTGTCCATAATAGGCAAAGAGAACCATTGCAGATGACTGGACTGAAGGCAAAAGTGGCTCAGCCATGATGGTAGGGTACATGCAACACACATAGGAGACAGCCCTGAAGCACCAGGGACACTGCACTGCAGGGCACTACAGGACTTCTTCATAAATCTGCTACTTTCAGGAGCAGGAGATGTAGTCGACTTTCCTAACACATAGAAACAGACACAGAGAGTTAGACAAAATGAGGAGACAGAGGAATATATTCCAAATGAAAGAATAGGACAAAATTATAGCAAGAGACTAAACAAAATGGAGATAAGTAATATGCCTGATAAAGAATTTAAAGTAATGGTCATGGGGCGCCTGGGTGGCTCAGTCATTAAGCGTCTGCCTTCAGCTCAGGTCATGATCTCAGGGTCCTGGGATCGAGCCCCATATCGGGCTCCCTGCTCTGCGGGAAGCCTGCTTCCCATCTCCCACTCCCCCTGCTTGTGTTCCCTCTCTCACTGTGTCTCTGTCTGTCAAATAAATAAATAAAATCTTTAAAAAAAATGTATTAAAGTAATGGTCATAAAGCTACTCACTGACTTGAGAACAGAGTGGAGGATTTCAGTGAGATCCTCAATAAAGAGATAGAAAATATAAAAGAGATGAAGAACTCAATAACTGAAATTAAAAATACATTGGAGAGAATAAACAGAGTAATGGAAACCAATGAAACTAAATAGGAGAAAGAAAAAAGAATAATAAAAAATGAGAATAGTTTAAGTGAATTCAGCAACACCATCAAACATAATAACATTCACATTATAAGGATACCAGAAGGAGAAGAGAAAGAAAGTGGGTAGGAAATTTATTTAAGGAATAACTGAAAATTTCCTGAATCTGGGGAAGAAAACAGAAATCCAGACTCAACTGGCACAGAAAGCTCTCAACAAAATCAACCCAGAGAAGTCCACACCGAGACACATAGTAATTAAAATGGCAAAAAAGGGCGCCTGGGTGGCTCAGTCGTTAAGCGGCTGCCTTCAGTTCAGGTCATGATCCCCAGAGTCTTGGGATCGAGTCCCACATCGGGCTCCCTGCTTAGGGGGAAGCCTGCTTCTCCCTCTCCCACTCCCCCTGCTTGTGTTCCTGCTCTCGCTGTCTCTGTCTCTGTCAAATAAATAAATAAGATCTTTAAAAAAGAAATAAAATGGCAAAAAATTAGTGATAAAGGAGAATTTGAAAAAGAGCAAAAGAAAAGTCACATACAAAGGAAACCCCATAAGGCTATCAGCTAAATTTTTTAGTATAAACTTTGCATGTGTGAGGCAGAAATCCATCAAAATCCTAGAGGAGAACACAGGCAGCAACCTCTCTGACCTCAGCTGCAACAACTTCTTGCTAGACATGTCTCCAAAGGTAAGAGAAACAAAAGCAAAAATGGACTATTAGGACTTCATTAAGATAAGAAGCTTTTGCAGAGCAAAGGAAACAGTCAACAAAGCTAAAAGGCAACCTACAGAATGGAGAAGGTATTTGCAAATGTCTTATCAGATAAAGGGCTAGTATCCAAAATCTATAAAGAACTTGTCAGGGGCGCCTGGGTGGCTCAGTTGGTTAAGCGACTGCCTTCGGCTCAGGTCATGATCCTGGAGTCCCAGGATCGAGTCCCGCATCAGGCTCCCTGCTCGGCAGGGAGTCTGCTTCTCCCTCTGACCCTCCTCCCTCTTGTGCTCTCTGTCTCTCATTCTCTTTCTCTCAAATAAATAAATAAAAATCTTTAAAAAAAAAAAAAAAAAAAAAAGAACTTGTCAAACTCAACACCCAAAAAACAAAAAAAAATCCAGCCAAGAAATTAGGAGAAGACATTAACAGAAATTTCTCCAATGAACACATAAAAATGGCTAAGACACATAAAAAAATGTTCAACATCACTCAGTATCAGGGAAATACAAATCAAAACCACAGTGAGATACCACATCACACCAGTCAGACTGGCTAAAATGAACAAGTCAGGAAACAACAGATGTTGGTAAGGTTGCAGAAAAAGGGGAACCCTCTTACACTGTTGGTGGGAATGAAAACTTGGTGCAGCCACTCTGGAAAGCAGATGGAGGTTCCTCAACAAGTTAAAAACAGAACTACCCTACGACCCAGCAATTTCACTACTAGGTATTCGTCCAAAGGATATTATATATATATATGGAATATTACTCAGCCATCAAAAAGAATGAAATCTTACCAACTGCAATGATATGGATGAAACTAGAGGATAATATGCTAAGCAAAATAAGTCAGAGAAAGACAAATACCATATGATTTTACTCATATGTGGAATTTAAGAACAAGACAGAAGAACACAGGGGAAGGGAAGGAAAAGTAAAATAAGATGAAAATTGAGAGGGAGGCAAACCATAAGAGATGCTGAACTCTAGGAAACAAACTGAGGGTGGCTGGAGGGGTGGTGGATGGGGGGAAGGGATAATTGAGTGATGGGCATTAAGGAGGGTACTTGATGTAATGAGCATTGGGTGTTACATTCAACAGATGAATCACTAAATTCTACCTCTGAAACTAATTAAAAAAAAAAATCAGTCAAGGAATTCACAAAAGGTTGTAAAGTATGACACAATATACCTAAAAGATGGGGGAGAGAGGAATAAAAATTTAGTGCGTTTAGAATGCATTCAAACTTGAGTGACTATCAACTTAATACAGACTGCTACATGCAGAAGATGTTATAAATAAACCAATGGTAAGCACAAATCAAAAACCAGTAACAGATATGCAAAGAATAAAGAGAAAGGAATCCAAGTATATCACTAATGAAAGCAAGCAGTGAGGAAGAGAGTAAGAGAAGAAATGAACAGAGAAGAACTACAAAACCAAAATAAAACAAATAACAAAATGACAATAAGTACATACCTATCAACAATTACTTTGAATGTAAGTGGACTAAATACTTTAATAAAAAAAATAAGAGGATGGAATGAATAAAAAAGTAAGACCCATCTATATGCTGCCTACAAGAGACCCACTTTAGACCTAAAGATACCTGCAGATTGAATGTGAAGGGATGAAAAGATATTTATCATGCTAATAGAAGTTAAAAGAAAGCTGGGATAGAAATACTTATATCAGACAAAATAAACTTTAAAACAAAGACTATAATATGAGACAAAGAAGGACTCTATGTAATCATTAAGGGGGCAAACCAACAAGAAGATATAACAATTGTAAATATTTATGTACCCATCATGGAAGCACCAAAATACATAAAGTTTCTAATAACAAACATAAAGAAGTAATCAATAGTAATACAATAACAGTAGGGGATGGTAATACTACACATATATCAATGGATAGATTATCTGAATATAAGATGGCTTTGACACATTGGAACAGATGGATCTAACAGATATATTCAGAACATTCCATCCTAAAACTGCAGAATACACATTCTTTTCAGGTGCATGTGGAACATTCTCCAGAATAGATCACAATGATCAAAATGATTGAAGTCATACCTTGCATCTTTTCTGACCACAACGCTATGAAACTAGAAATCAACCATAAGATATATGTGGAAGGAATACAAACACATGGAGACTAAATAACATGCTACTAAACAACGAATGCGTCAACCAAGAAATCAAAGAGGAAATCAAAAAATAAATGGAGACAAATGAAAACGAAAACACAATAGTCCACAGTCTTTGTGATACAGCAAAAGCTGTTCTAAGAGGGACGTTTATAGCAATACAGGCCTTCCTCAAGAAGAAAAATATCAAACAACCTAACCTTACACCTAAAGGAGCTAGAAAAAGAACAAACAAAACTCCTATACCAGTAGAAGGAAGGAAATAATGAAGATTAGAGCAGAAATAAATGAAATAGAAACTAAAAAAAAGAAAACAGATCAATGAAATCAACAGCTGGTTCTTTAAAAAGATCAACAAAATTGATAAACCTTTAGCCAGACTCATCAAAAAAAAGAAAAGACTCAAATAAACATAATCAGGAATGAAAGAGGAGAAATAACAACCAACACCACAGAAATGCAAAGGATTATAAGAGAACATTATGGAAAATTATATGCCAACAAACTGGACAACCTAGAAGAAATGGATAAATTCCTAGAAACATATAACCTCCCAAAACTGAACCAGGAAGAAATAGAAAATTTGAACAGACCTATTATCAATAATAAAATTGAATCAGTAATAAAAAAAAACTCCCAACAACAAAAGTCCAGGCAGCTTCACAGGTAAATTCTACCAAACATTTAAAGATCCAAATTTATTCTATGAAGCTGGCACTACTCACACCAAAACCAGGTAAAGACTACAAAAACAAACAAACAAACAAAAAGACCCCCACAGAACTACAATTCAGTACCTCTGATAAACATAGATGCAAAAATCCTCAACAAAATATTAGCAAGCCAAATTCAACAATACATTAAAAAAAATCATTCACCAAGATCAAGTGGGATTTATTCCTGGGATGCAAAGGTGGTTCAATATTCACAAATCAATCAACATTATACATCACATCAATAAGAGAAAAAAATATGATTTCAATAGATGCAGAAAAAAGCATTTGACAAAGTCCAATGTCCATTCATGATAAAAGCCTTCAACAAAATGGGTTTAGAAGGAACACACCTCGACATAAGAAAGGCCATATATGAAAAACCCACAGCTGACATCCTACTCAATGGGGAGAGACTGAAGGCGTTTCCACTAAGATTAGGAACAAGACGAAGATGTCCACCCTCACCACTTTTCTTCAACATAGTACTAGAAGTTCTAACCACAGCAATCAAGACAAGAAAAAAAAAAAAGGCATCCAAACTGGTAAAGAAGAAATAAAACTTTCACTATTTGCAAATGACATGATACTAAATATAGAAAACTCTTAAGACTCCACCAAAAAGCCACTAGAAATGATCAATGAATTCAGTAAGGTTGTTGGATGCAATATCAATATACAAAAATCTGTTGTGTTTCTATACAGTAATAATAAAATAGCAGAAAGAGATATTAAGAAAACAATCCCATTTACAAATGCACCAAAAATAATAACTAGCAATAAATTTAACAAAGTAGATGAAAGACCTGTATTCTAATAACTATTAAACACTGATTGAACACTGAAAGAAATTTAAGATGACACAAACAAATGGAAGAATATTCCATGCTCATGGATTGGAAGAACAAATATTGTTAAAATGTCCATACTGCTCCAAGCAATCTCAGATTTACTGCAATCTCTATCAAAATATGAAGTGTTTTTTACAGAACTTAGAATAAATAATCCTAAAATTTGTATGGAACCACAAAAGATGCTGTATAGCCAAAGCAATCTTGAAAATGAAGAAAACTGGAGGTATCACAATCCTAGATTTAAAGATATACTATAAAGCTATGGTAATAAAAACAGTATGGATTGGCACAAAAATAGACACATAGGACAATGGAAGAGAATAGAGCCCCAGAAATCCACAATTATATGGTCAATTAATTTTCAACAAAGGAGGCAAGAATATGCAATGGGAAAAAAGATCATCCCTTCAACAGATGGTGTTGGGAAAACTGGACAGTAACATGCAAGATAATGTAATTGGACCACTGTCCTACACCATACACAAAAGTAAACTCAAAATGTATTAAAGAACTAAATGTCAGACTTGAAACCATAAAAATCCTAGAAGAGAGCACAGGTAGTAATTTCTCTGATATCCTCTGTAATGTATTTTTCTAGATAGGCCTCCTGGGGCAAAGAAAACAAAAGCAAAAATAAACTATTGGGACTGCATCAAAATAAAAAGCTTCTGCACAGCAAAGGAAACAATCAACAAAACTAAAAGGCAAACTAAGAATGGGAGAAGATATCTGCAAATGACATATTTGATAAGGGGTTAGTATCCAAAATATATAAAAACTTGTACAACACCAAAAAACCACAAATAGTCCAATTAAAAAATGGGAGAAAACTCAAAAGAGATATTTCTCCACAGAAGACATACAGATGGCCAACAGACGCATGAAAAAAATGCTCAACACCACTCATCAGGGAAATGCCAATCAAAACCATAATGAGTATCATCTCATACCTGTCAGAATGGCTGAAATCAACAACACAAACAAGTGTTGGCAAGGATGTGGAGAAAAAGGAACCCTCGTGCACTGTTAGTGGGAATGCAAACTGGTGCAGCTACTGTGAAAATAGTATGGAGTTTCCTCAAAAAATTAAAAAAAGAATTAAAAAATTAAAAATAGAATTGCCATATGATCCAATAATTCCATAGGTGGATATTTATCCAAAGAATACAAAAGCACTAATTTAAAGGGATGCATGCACCCTTGTGTTTATTGCAGCATTATTTACAATAGCCAAATTATGGAAGTAGCCCAAGAGTCCATTAATAGATGAATGGATAAAGATTTGGTGTATATACACACACACATATATACATATACATATGTTCCCTGGTTTGAGAATGTTTTAATTAGTTCCACAAGTTAGGAATCACTGAGAGCTCTACCTTTTCATTTCAAAACTTGTACCTAGCCTCAAACCTTTCCTGACTGTACTGTCACCACTGTAATCCAACCTGTTTTCATGATATTCCAGGATCCTCCTTTGAGAATGAAAGCACATTTCTTATGCCATTCCTTTGCTCTCATTGTTACTTTCACCAGGAATGTTCCCTCTCTGCTCTGAAATTAGTGAAATTCACCAAATTTTCAAGGCTGCGCCCATGGCTCTACTTCCTTCAAGACTGCAAAACTACAAAAAGATTTCTCCCTCTCTACATAGTAGACAATGCATTGCCTATTGTCTATGGTGGCACTCACTGGTTCTTAACTGCATTGGTATTTAAATCTACATTATGGTTAAACTTTCATACACATTCTCTTGGTTTTCTCTGCTAGATTGTGTTCTCCCCCAGGGCAACTCACCAGGGTTTGTTAAGAGTATTCACATTCACCACAAGAGGAGGATCCATTCCTGTGCTGAAATGAATCCCAGCAGAGGGACTTGATCCATTTTCAGGATCTCAGATGCCAGTAGCAGGCACTTTAGCTCAGAAACGAGGAGCAGTTTCATGGGTTGGTAATGAAAAGACATGAGGCTCAATTGCATTCATCTAATTGGCCCATAAATCTCAACATCTTCAAGACAAACCTTTCATCTCTTTATAGACTCTAACTCACTCTCAAAGCTGAATGTGTCCTTTTATATTTCTTTGGTCTAATTCCCTCAGGATAAAAACTAGGTGGTATTTAGAAGCACTGACTTGGGTGTTCAATTCCCTGGGCCTAAATTCCAGTGGTACCACAACCCAGCTGTGTTAGCTTACTCAACTTATTTACTATTTCTGTCTCCTGGTTTTCTCTTCTGTAAAACAAGGAAAATAATGATACCTACCCATTGGATAGATGCTCCACTAGAGATATGCACAACAAACTAAGGATGTGCAAAATGAAAGATTACTAACTCTACTGGAGCTAAGAAGTCCTAAAGAAGTCATTGTGAAAAAATTGATCCTCAAGTTATTGAATTGATATTAGGTTAAAATACTTGGCACACTGCAAATGCAACGTGTTAAATATTATCACTGCTGGTTTTTCCCTGGTTCTTGGAAAAACTAGGAACAGGAGTGGGGAGAGATCCTTCATGGACCTGCACCTCCTTTTTGCTGAGTTTGGATTTGAGAGCCTCATGTGACCCTTTATAACCATAGTGTCAGCATAATACTGTGCAGAAAGTAGAGGTAAAATGTGCTTGTTAAATAAATGTATTATTTACCAAAACAAACTAAATGAGTGAATTGTATAGATTTGAAATATGAGACTTACCTACACCACACACACATGCATGTCTTCATAAAAATCTAAAAAGACAGACTTTTACATAGTACTTAAGTTAATTGTTTAGATTTCTTTAGGCATCTTGTCATGACAAATAACAGACTTGCTCTATTAAAACTCATGGATTTCTGCAAACATTTTCCTAGTTGATGAAAGCATCTGAGCAAATATCTTGACTTTTTGACTTACACCATATGAAACAGTTTGTTACATTTTCAATTATTAAAACATGTATTTCTTATAGTTTATTATTTTTCTCCTACATTTTACTATTCTGTAATTTAAATCTATAAAAGGTATCTCTAAGTAGGCCTACTTCTTACAAACCACGAAGACAAATGTAGACTATCTTTCAAAGTCTGGCACAGTTCCAGGCATAGAGTTGGTGTTCTAAAAATACGTTAAAAATATGCTATCACAAGGGTGCCTGGGTGGCTCAGTCGTTAAGCGTCTGCCTTCGGCTCAGGTCATGATCCCAAGGTCCTGGGATCGAGCCCCACATCAGGCTCCCTGCTCGGCAGGAAGCCT
Organism: Mirounga leonina; assembly: GCF_011800145.1. Taxonomy (NCBI): domain Eukaryota; kingdom Metazoa; phylum Chordata; class Mammalia; order Carnivora; family Phocidae; genus Mirounga; species Mirounga leonina. The sequence goes on from NW_023270268.1 coordinate 47,431,665, forward strand.
GCTTCTCCTTCTCCCTCTGTCTACCACTCTACCTACTTGTGTTCTCTCTCTGTCAAATAAATAAATAAAATCTTTTAAAAAAATATGCTATTACACATACATATCCTGGATGCTCTTTGGAAACCCAAGAATTGTAAAATATTAAGGTGGGGAGGGATTTAGGTGTCATCTGATCCAGGTCCCTCATTTTAAAGCTTAAAACTGGCAGCTTGTAATTTTTCCACCAAAGGATTGACAAAACGTGTCCTCATGCTCAAGTCTCATGACCTTGACTCCAGGGTCAACTCATTAAAATGATCTGAGCTTGGTGTGGAGAAACAGACATAACCCAAAATACTTGTAGTCCAACAGAACACCTGCTGCACTGGAGGAATGCATGACAGATAACTGAAGTGCAGAGTACAGGATCTCTTACTCTGTTGGGAGTATGGGACAAAATGCAGTAGATCCGGTGTTCTTCACAGAAGAAGTTTTGCTAACATTGCCTCTTAATGATTAGGGGGAGTTTGATGGGTGAATATTGGGGGAAAGTACGAGGGTGAGGTAGGTTGAAAGGATATTCTAGGTAAAAGGAATAGAAAGAGCTAAAGTTTTGAAGCATGAAAGAAGGAAGTGTAATGGAGCATAGCAGGCCAGAGAGAATTTTATATGGAGAAGGAAGTTTCTGGAGATTAAATTTCAAAGGCTAGCATCACTATGGCCAGGCCATAACGAACTCCATATAATATTCTAAGGAATTTGATCTTTGTCAAAGTTAGCAATTTTAAGGGGAAAAAAACCTGGCTTGATTAGACTTGTGCTGTAAAAGGATTATTTTGGTTGCCATGAATGCATTCTGGAAGGCAGACCTGAAGTCTAGGAAATCCATCAGGAGATACTCAAACAATTCAGTGAAATGACAATGAGTGTTCGGATTAAAGCGGTGGTAATGGGACTGGAAAAAAAGGACAGGTTTGAGAGGACCTTGGAACACAAAGCTCACAGGACTTCAGCCCAAGAAGTAAGCAGTGAAGTAGAAACCATAAGCCAGCATTGTGCTCAGGTCCATCCATGGGAGGAAAAATAGATTTTGAGGGAAGCTGCTGAATTTGATGCGAAACATATTTGGTTCAAGATGCATATACAGACAGAACTCTCAAGTAAGCAGTTAATACTTTCATCTGAAACTCGGGAAAAAAGCCTGGGTAGAAAATGGTGGTTTAGAAGTCGGGGGGTTGGGTGGGGGGCGGTTATGTAGATTTTTGAGGTGAAATGATTGCAGTTAAAGCTACTAGACAAGTTCTTAACACAGAGCATAAATTCAAGAAGATAATTCATAATTACCTTTAGAAAATGCCAATTTCCAATGATGTAACAGAGGAAGAAGATACAGAACTAGGATATTTTATATTATTGATAAAAATGATCAGAAAAACAAATTTATGATACCTCAAGCTAGAAGCTTACATAATTCAATGCTGAACATAAATACTGCAATAATCTGTGTGTAGTCTTAATAGCATAGTGGACACATATCATAAAATACCAATTATTTAAAGTAGGTTTTGAAAGCCTGCCCCTTTCTAACAGTGCACAATACTATAATGAATTATATTCTAAGGAATCATCTCCTAACAAAAATATCCCTGGTAATCATTAAGATGTCATCTTGATTAAGCCAAGGCCAAGCCCAATGTTAGTGCTAAATATAGTTTGCACCTCTATTTCCTCTCATATTATTTAACTTACATTTTTGACAGCCATTCATCTCAAGTTATAATAGTGTAATGTGCCACAGCAATATTGCTTTCAATGAAAAAGCTTCTGTAACTGGGGTCTTCAAAACACAAATCACAAAAATTTTGTTGTAAAAATGTATTATTTGGGCAATTTGGGAGCTGAGTAATTTTTTTTTTTAAAGATTTTATTTTTATTTTTTGACAGAGAGAAACAGTGAGAGAGGGAACACAAGCAGGGGGAGTGGGAGAGGGAGAAGCAGGCTTCTCGCGGAGCAGGGAGCCTGATGCAGGGCTCCATCCCAGGACCCCGGGATCATGACCTGAGTTGAAGGCAGACGCCCAACGACTGAGCCACCCAGATGCCTCTGGAGCTGAGTGATATTTCGATTGCCTCTTCCTTTTACTATTTTGGCCATGATTTATACTTTGGGGCAATCCAGAGCTCACGTTAACTAGTAAAAATAGAAGATATCTGAGAGTCAGCTCTTAAATCAGAATAAAATCAAATTATTTTTCAGATTATTTAAAAACAGTGGTAGGTGCCATGCCCACAATTTACAATTGCTTAGGCACATGTCAGTGTAAAACAATGGTGTATTTAAAACATGTTGTTTAGAATAGCGTCACTCATTAAAGTGTCACAGAACCTCATCCAGCTCCTCATAAAATTATATGGCTTAAAATTTAAGCTAGCAATCCCATGTTCTGAAATCCTGCATTTTTTGACACATTTCTCAAAAAAAATTCAAAGACTCTTGAAAATAAACAGCTCCAAAACCTATTTTAAGTGAAAGAAAAACCTTTGTTCTAACATTGATAATTAGGTAATTTAAATTGCTTAAATGCCAAAAAGAAAAAGGAGGAGGAAAAGGCATTTTACAGATCTAGAAAGCAATACTCTAAACTATTTAAAATTTGCTTCCAAAACCTTCACAGATTTTTCAAGCTTCTACAAAATTCCAAGACATTCTAGAACAGGCCAGATGACTGAAAAGGTTATTGAGATAAAACTATCTCATAACTTACAACATAACACACATGATATATATTATTTTTATTCTTTTAGAAAGTCAAGACATATGAAATGATTGGCAGGAGTTCTTTATCAGAACAGATTCTCTTAGAACTAGAAATGAATGCCTTTCTCCACACACAACTCTCTAGCTGCATAAAAGTATCCATGGAAACCCTTACCTGTTAGAAGTTCTAATATGCATGTACAAGGTTATTTTATTTATTTTTTTACATTTTATTTCAACAAAAACGTGAATAGAATGGAAAGCACTGAACTGGAAAACTCCAAGGCTTTACATAACAGTTTTAGACAAAATGCCCATTATATTTTTATAGTTTCTATTTGGCACAAGTCCAAATGACTTTTCAGAATATGTTCATCAATAAGTATAACAAAGATTATTAGATGTCCTAGTATACTTAGGGAAACAAATTTATGATTTTATTTCTTCACTGTGGAGTCACAATTGATGTACTTCCAGTTTAAATAATATTTCATCATCTTTCAGTCAAATAAAAACATATAGGTGGAAAAAAACAAAAAACAAAACAGGCCCATCCCTCTCTAAAGCCACCTAAAGGACAGTCTGCTTCTGGGTCCAGTGGGGAATTGAGGGAGGACCTGGAGAGCTGATGACTCCGGAAAAGCCAATGCCATGGTGTTTATTCAAAAAAATTCTGCAGTTGTTAAGTTCACAGAATGAAAGAACCGTGGAAATAAATGAAATCCACCCAAATGAGAAAAGCAAAGGCTATTTATTCAGTCTTGCAATAGCCAAAGGGTCAGCCATTTTCACTTGCATTTTGGTAGAGATGCAAAAGCAGGCAGAAAAGTGGGAAAGCTTTCCAGTGGGAGAAAGGGAAGGCTTTAGGTGTTCCCTGATTGGAGGCTGCTGGTGTGGGGAAGCTGGAGGCCAGCTAACTACAACAGGGTGTCCTAGGAGACTGATTAGAAGAGCATACTTGGCTTTCTCCAGTTGGTCCTAAACTGGAAGCAGGGACAAACATTACAGAGGCTGTCAGTCATTAATCAAGTCTTGACCGTATGGAGTCAAATGCTATAGGAATTGTGGTTTGGTTTCCTGGACTGATTGCTGCTGATTAGGGGTCAGAGTTCTATTTTTATAGATGGTCTGGCTGTTATCTGTTTGTAGATTTAGGTTCTCAGAACTAAAGGCTGGTTAGTGATTTCACTAGCTAACAAAAAGCTAAGACCTAAGTTAGAAAAGTGAACTGAGGGACGCCTGGGTGTCTCAGTCAGTTAAGCGTCTGCCTTCGGCTCAGGTCATGATCCCAGGGTCCTGGGATCGAGCCCCACATCAGGCTCCTGGGATCGAGCCCCACATCAGGCTCCTTGCCCTGCTTGTGCTTGCTTTCTTCCTAAGTGAAGTGAGCATAGGAAAATGAGCAATAGAGTGAAAGGCAGCAGAAAGAAGATAAAGAAATGGAAAGAAGAAAGTGTGAACTGCAATTTGGGGATAAATGTAGAGATGGGGCAGGATAGAACACAAACCAAACCGGTTAACAGGTTTTTCTGTGTGTGTCACTCTTCTCAAAGGTGGTATTCCCATATGCAATGATAGACTTAACACAGCGGGCCCATATCTTTCAAAGGATTTAAATATTTCATTAAATGGAGACACCAAATACACAGGACAAAGAATTGAGTGAAAAATGAAAGCCCTTTGATATTTTGGCTGATATGTTTTAACATTGTGAGCCACTGTTTGTATAGTAGGGCTCTTCTTTCAAAACTATATTAAATTATGTTTTTCAGGTTAGCCTTGGAGATCAAAATGTCTTTATTCAAGGGCATGCGGGTGAGGGAAGAAGCACATCTATCACGGAGCACTCAATAGCCCTTTACTGTCTCATGCATCAGATCTTCTGCCCAAACTTCCCACAGATTGCTCCGGTCCTGCCGATCTGCATCATTCTCTGTTCCGAAGCCCATCTGTGCTGTGTTGGCAGCTGAGAATTTGCATACTGTAATCTCTTCTTGTGTATGTGTTTAACCCTCCACCCCCAAACAAAGAATAACATAGGTTTATTAATTTTACTTTTGCATGTGAGAAGTTGCCACATTACAAACAATTCTGGAGGGATGGGAAACTGAACATGCATGTGAGGGGCCTCCAGTCAAAGGCTAGAATATGGGATATGGTCCAGTGTGACCCCAACAACCTTTAGTAGAGAGAAAAGCAGCAACACAGCATAACTACTCAATTCTGTTCTTCACTCAGAGGAGCAGGAAATAATTATTTTCGTTATATTTCATTTTTTCATTTAGAAAGCACTCTTCAATGTTTTCGAGACTTTTGGGGAAAACCTAGGTCTGCTTTATAAATGTTACACGAGTCACATGGACAGGAAAACAATGGAGAGAATCAGTAGTGAGATAGGCTCTTTGGTCAATCATTCACAATGTGATTTTTTCCCCCTTCTTTACTCAATATTGGTAATTAGTAATGCTGTTTTTAACTTAACTCATAAAATATGGGTCTTGATACAAAAATAATATATATCATGTGTGTTATGTTGTAAGTTATGAGATAGTTTTATCTCAATAACCTTTTCAGTCATCTGGCCTGTTCTAGAATGCTATGAATTTCAGGATAATTCATGGCTCAAGGAGGCCCATTATATTTTTATAATTTCTTTTTGGCACAAGACCAAATGACTTTTTAGAATATGTTCACTGAGAGATAGAACAAGGATTATCAGATGTCCTGTTATACTTATGGAAACAAATTCATGATTCTATTTTTTAGCTTGGAGGCACAGTTGATACACATCCAATTTAAGCAATATTTCACCATTTTTCATTTGTGCACTTTCCATCTATGAGTTTCAAAGACTTTGAACACAGGCTTAGTCTTGCTGTGCATTTTGTATACAATTCCTGATCAAGCCTGATTGAGTGTTGGGTGAATATTTATTCTGACCAGTAGGTTTGTATTGAAAGTGGCCTGGCTCACAGAGTGTCTGAATTGCCCATTGCATATAGTCACCAACTATCTGTCTTCCTGCAAAGCCTTACTTTATAACCAGATTTTTATTAGGATTTCTTGATTATCACCTGTGCTAAATATCAACAAAGTTTCGACTGGGGGCTATGCTTCCCTTTGTCATGTACTTAACTGTGGGATGCCAAGAAAAACTATTCTTCAAATTTCTGGTCATTGGCTAGCATCATGTTCAGACAGGGCTCCATAAAGCCGTAATTCAGGCCCTCCCTGAGAAATGGCTACTGACCTACCTCTCCCAGCCACTCAAACCCCATGGCTAGGAAAGCCAGCCTCACGTGAGTTTATAAGTGATTTTAAACCAGTCATAAATGTGACTTCACAGCTTCCTTATGCATGGGATGGGGGTAGGCCCCCAGCTTGGATTGCCTGTTTATCCTGGTCACACTCATTCTTTGCTCATTACCATTTTCCCATTAACCTACTATAGATAATTATCATAGTATTTGTATCTATGGGTATGTCAAGGACATGTCCAAGAGAATGAGTGGAATGGCCATGTGCCTGATATACATCATAGAGACAAGATTCAGAGACAAGAATTAAAATCTTGGCCCCAACAGTGGTGATTTTACACAAGTGATACCATGAATCCCTTTCTTCAGCTGTATAATGTGAATTATAATTCTTATATCTTACTGAATTTATAAAGATTTAACGAGATAATAAATGTAATATAAGGTAAAGATATGTAATGTATATAAATTATGTGGCAGAGAATCAAAAATGAGTCCTATTAGTTCTTTACCTTTTGTAGGAAAAAGACCTCCTGAAATATGTTTTTGTTACCATATGCATACTCTTTTTAAGATTCTGTAACTATACTATCATGTATAGTTGATTTTTATTATTCACTCTAGTTATGACCTATAAAGTCTCTGTGAACATCCAATAATGAACCATTGTTCTTAGGGGAAATGCAGGGTTAGGTCCCTGAAGGTCTAGTCACACTATTTTTAACAATTGATCAAAACATAACCTTATTTTATATGTATTTTTGTTTCAAGACATTTTAATATATATTATCTGTTCATTAACATTGAACTCACAACCACAGCCCTCTAACTTATGCCTGAATAAAGCTTATCTAACACATGTATTTTCCCTATAAGGCATATTACAGTCTTTTTGTGCTTAGGAACACTAGACAGTACTTCAGTATGCTTGAGGTCCATTTTAATAATGAAATCACTAACAAAAATTAAAAAATGAAAGAAAGTAACACTAAATAGACTGCAAAAGGGACACTTGTTTATGGTATGAGAACTGAAGTAAGGAGGCAGAGAGTAGCCTTTTTGACCTCTGCTGGGAACATGTGAATCGGGCCACTCAAGTTTTTTACCATTCTGCACATATCTGTAAATGACTGCAAAATACCATCCATGCATACTGATTTTGTGGTTACAAAGTTTAGTGAGTAGGAATATTCACAAAGGTGTAATCCACAATGTTATTTATAAAAATATGGATACATATTGTAAGACAAGCAAGTTTTCCTTTTGCTATTGAACAACATGAATATTGTTAAACAAAAGTGTTGGGGCTCCTGGGGGGCTCAGTCGGTTAAACATCTGACTCTTGATTTCAGCTCAGGATTGTGAGATGAAGCCCTGGGTGGGCTTCTCTCCCTCTCCCTCTGCCCCTCCCCATGTGCTGTCTCAATCTCTCTCTCAAATAAATAAATCTTTAAAAACAAAACAAAGAATGTTTATACTGAATGTCCAAACTTCCATGATGGTATGTTTCTTTATGCATTTCCCTAGCGAGACTCTGATTTTCAGGAGAGTTAAAGGTTGCCATCAATGAAGCTACACAGGACCCTGTGCTAAGAAGGGCCCCGCACTTGGATTAATGCTCAGCTGTCACCATTTTTAAATCCTGAGTATTTTTTTAACAAGGGACTCCACATTTTCATTTTTCACTGGGTCTTGCACATTATCTATCCAATCCTGCCTGTGACAGTCCATGAAAGCCATTTTTACTTTTCTAATTTCCAGTAGAGTTATGACAGCCTATGAAGGCTACAGCATCAGGAAAAGGGGGCTCTGGGATCCAAAGGCAATGAGAAAATTCACAGATAAGAGAGAGTTGCGGAAAGGAATTCTTTAAATCTGATATGAACTGCTGAGCCCATTACTAAGCTGCATATATATGGAGTTAACTAGAATGAGCATAGCAAATGATTTCAAGTGAACTAATTTACAGTACAAACCACTATCCAGGTTCCAGACTGGCTCCTGCGTGATACACATGAGAAGCCAACCAGAAGCATTGCAGATTCTGAAACCTAAAGTTAGATTTTGCAGGCAGGTCGAGACTCACAATTTGAATCTAACTGGGTTAATTGCTTGCTAAGACAAAACAAATATTCTTCCAAAGATTTTAATAAGACCCATATTCTCATAACGCAATAGTTGAAATATTTAGGATATAGTAGAAAATTGCTTAACATATTTAAAAAAAAAACAAGAATTTTAACAATCTTCAGGGATTTTAATACTATAAATCATTCAATTAACAAATATTTGTTGAATGCCCAGTCCACCAAGTCCCAAGTCCACCAAGAAATGTGTACATTCTATTCATATTTATCGTCATTTTCCTCAGTTTGTTACTCTTTGAAGGCTGGTACAAATTTCTTAAATATCTACCTTTGTCTAATTGAGAAATTCTGCCCTCCGAATCAAGTTCTAAGCCTGTTCAACTTGTCAGTGTTCAAGATATAGGTCTACTCTTTAATTCATAGCAGGATACTGTACAAAAAGGTGGATGGCCTCAGTCCCAAAACTGATCAAGTATGTTGCTTGCTTGTACTTTTTGGAGAAAAGTTCCCTGAATTACACTTTATGCCATTGAAGTCAATATGATTTGACTTACTATTTCACAATTGTATTTCTTCCTAATCTCCTTTTCCTACTCTTCAAACTCCACCCAAACTGGCACATACAGGTACTTCATAAATATTGGGCTCCACAAGTGCCTTTGGTTTATCAGAAGCTTCTTGACCCAATACAAACTAGTCTTCTTTTCTATGCCTCAGTCATTGGTGGGAGATATGTCCGAGGTATAATGTCCCTCAACCCATTTTCTTTTAATCAACATCATTGCTTTTTCCTTTCTCTACAGACAAGTCTATTTCATCTTCTCTCATTTTTTCCCCATTTTACTTCTTTCGTTAGTTCTCCTTTTTTCTATTTTCCAATTATGTTCAGAAGCTCAACTTTCATAGTCCTTCACAGGCAATGAAATCATACTTTTCCTATTAGAACTTGCACTACCAGTTTACTCATTCAATAAATACTGAGGACCTAGTACGTGCCAGACATTGTTGGAGGGCTTCTGTATATCAGTGTGTGAAACAAAGATCTCTGTTTCCTTGAAGCTTATAATCTTGGGGTCTTTGTGGTTTTCTTGGCTATTTAATTGATGGTCTCACCATGACAAAGTGAGATATTTTTCTTAATATTATTTAATTCCCAGATTTTGTTTTTCCAGATGTCTGAGGCCGCAAAATGACACTGATACTATAGAAAAGAAGACATCACACACTAAAGTTTTCAATAATGAAAATGTAATCTTTGTCTTATTGTAAAATTTCTAGCCCTGTGCAAAGATTTTATTGGATTCGGATGTCCTTATGATATAAATAATGGTTTAAACCTTTTATCTTCTTCATGTAAATAAATGGAACACAGAGATGAGACAAAAAAGTACTAATAACTCCTCAATATCAATTTACCTCTCTTAGATTTTCCTTCTCATTTGAAGATAACTATAATGACCACTTGGATGAAAGTTAACTTATTTACAGAAGATTACTTCTGTGTTGAGTGTAGAAACAATAATAGAAATTATTACGAATTGTATTTTGCAGAAAAGTGTAGGTAAAATATGAGGTATAGGGACTTACTTTTGTTGTAATTTTTTATTAGATGAAGCAATTATAAGAAAAACACTCCAGTAACACAAAAGTAAAACCATAAAGTAAAACCAAGATCTTCTGTAAGATTTTCATCCAAATGTTTCAGGATGAAAGTATTTTGTTAAAATATTTTGTTAGTTGATGATCTGAACTTCAAACATTACTCATATAATTAATTAGTGTTATTTTAATTAAGATGCATGAGTGTTTTACATTTTCTAGAATATTCTAACATCTCAGGCCATCAACATGAAAAGTTCTGCAAGACTAGGCTCCTTTTCAGTGAAACTAAGTTTTTGTTTAATTGAACCAAACCATATGAAAAACCTGAATGCCACACTGCATAGCAAGTACTGAAAGACTATTAGTGATCAATACAAAAAATGACTATATTCTTTTTAAATTCCAAATTTTCTGTTCAGTAAAGTAAAATTATATTTGGGAGTAGATTCCCAGTATCTTTCAGCCAAATGACTTGTAGTGATGATGAAGATATTCTTCTGCATACAAAAAGTACATAGTATTTGCTTTAAACCAGAAGATAAACACCAAGGACAAGAATGTTAAACAAAGGATATTAAGAAACAAACAAAGTGAAATGACAGCGCCAGCTTTAAACTTATGTTCCAAGGCAGCAGTGGCCAAGTTCTAAAGTAAGAGCCAGCTGGGGTGTAATAGGAAAGAAAAATAAAATCCCGAAACGAGATAGAACTAGAATTCCCCGTGAGAAGAGGCAATGCTTTCCTAGATAGACCCTTTTGTACAATTCGGCTAAATAAAATGTCCTCAAATAGTTTACAAATTGATCAGAAAAAGTAGATCAGAGTCTACTAAGTTTTGGTTTTCATAATTACTATAGTGAACTGAGGAGTTGGAAGGGGTTTGCTGAATCAGAAGAGTATATATTGGCTCAGATTGGCTTCTGGTTCAAAGGACTGTTAGAAATTCAATTTAATTTTAATATAGCCCTAGAGATCTCACATGCTTACTAGAGTCCAAGAAGGGGACGAGAGCTTTGACCTTGAGAATCACTGACAAAGCCCAGAGAGCCCCAGGTATGAGGTTATAGTCCAGGCATGACTCATCACCTGAAAGTGCTTTTAAACATAAACACTATGAACTTGAGTGTTCTCACCATTCCTTTCTTTTCAGTGTTCCTGCCACAAAATCTCAGAGAAATACTTCTCATGATGAGATGAGAAATAACAAGAAAATGCTAGTGTGGGTAAATACCTAAGGAATCCTATCTGAAACGACCAGTCATAGAGGGTAAGCTTCTAAGAAAGTTTGATTAAACTAGAACAGCTAAAGTTAAGTAGGTTGAATAGGATGGTGAAGATTACCAAAGGTTAAAATTAACTGAAAATGAATGTGTAAGAAAAAGCTTGGCTTTCAAAAGTGCTTCAGACTGGACCAGTACTCAATTGTTCTTTTAGGGAAGTGTACGCTGAGAGAAATACAAGACCTAAATAAATGGAGACATACACAATGTTCATATATTGTTAAACTCCATATTTTTAAAATGTCAGTTCTCTGCAAACTCATCTATAGATTCAATGCAATTCTGGTTGAAATCTCAGCAGGCTTTTTTTATTGTTGTAAATACTGACAACATCATTCAAAAATTCCTATGGAAATCCAAAGGGCCTAGAATAGCTAAGCCATTTTTGAAAATAAAAATTGGAGGACTCACTAATTTTAAGACTCATTATGAACCTACAGTATTTAAGACAATGTGATATTGATGTCAAGATAGACAAATAGATCAATGGAATATAATATATATATGAATATGTATGAAAAACTGATTTGACAAAGGTGGATAGATAATTCAGTGGAGAAATTCTTTCAACGAATGGCGCTGGAATAATTGGATATCCATATGCCAAAAAAAGAACTTTGAATTAACTTTGCAGCATGCACACAAAAATGACTGAAAACTGATCATAGTCCTAAATGTAAAACCGAAAGTTATAAAGTCTATAGCAAAAAACCTAGTAAAATAATCTCTATGAACTGGTAAAAAGTTCTTAGACAAAGAGCTCTTAGATACAACACCAGAAGTACAACACATAAAACAACACACTGATAAACTGGACCTCATCAAAATCAAAACTTCTGCTTTTTGAAAGACACTGAAAAGAAAATGTACAGACTAGGAGATAATATCTGCAAGTCATATATTTAATAAAAGACTTGCACCCAGAATATATTTTGAACTCTCAAAACTCAATAAAAAGACAACCAGATGAAAATTTGGGCAAACAATTTGAAAATACACTTCTAAAAATAAAATCTATGAATAGTAAATAAACACATGAAAACAGGGTTAACATCATTTTTAAGAAAAGAAAAATTAAAACCACAATAAGATATCACTATATTATCAGGGATGCTTTAAAAAAAAGGGATGCTTAATTTCAAGAAGACTGATGATAACAGGTGTTGGCAAAGAAGTGGAGGGACTGGCGCTCTCTCAAAATGCTGATGGGAATGCAAAATGGTACTTTCAATATCATTAAAAATGATACAATGCCACATCTTCTTTATCCATGTTCTAGAGGGGAGGAGGGTGGGGGGATGGGTTAGCTTGGTGATGGGTATTAAAGAGGGCACGTACTGAATGGAGCACTGGGTGTTATATGCAAACAATGAATCATGGAACAACACTACATCAAAAACTAATGATGTAATGTATGGTGATTAACATAATAAAATAAAAAAATTTTAAAAAATGATACAATGCACTCTATTTAAAAGTATCTTTAAAAATTCAACATACATAGGCCTACTATGTGAACTAACCATTTCACTTCTAGGTATTTATCTAAGAGAAATGAAAGCATATTCTATTCAAAAACTTGTACCTGAATATTCATATCAACTTTATTTGAAAACAGGTCAAATTTATATTCCATTCAGTAAGTGGATAAATAAATTGTAGAATATCCACACAAGGGAATATTATTTAGCAACAAAAAGGAATGACTTATACTCAAATAACAGGGATGAAACCGAAAATAATTATGCAAAGTGAAAGAAGCCAGCCCCAAAATTTCATATAGTATGATTCCACTTATAGAAAACTCTAGAAAAATGCTAACTAACAATGACAAAAAGCATATTAATGGTTAGTGTTCATGCAAGGAGGGATGGGAAAAAGAGAATACAAATACAAAGGGGTAAAAGGCAATTGTGGAGGTGATGGATATGTTCATTTTCTTGATTTTGGTAATAGTTTTCTGGGTATATAAAAGTGCTTAAACTTATCAAATCATACATTTTAAATGTATACAGTTTATGTCATTTATACCCAATAGAGTTTAAGAAAAATAATTCATGGTCTTTTAATTTCTCATCTTTAAAATAAGAAGAGTTGGGGGGCGCCTGGGTGGCTCAGTCGTTAAGCGTCTGCCTTCGGCTCAGGTCATGATCCCAGGGTCCTGGGATCGAGCCCCGCATCGGGCTCCCTGCTCCGCGGGAAGCCTGCTTCTCCCTCTCCCACTCCCACTGCTTGTGTTCCCTCTCTCGTTGTATCTCTCTCTGTCAAATAAATAAAATCTTTAAAAAAATAATAATAAAATAAAATAAGAAGAGTTGGGTTAGATTATCTTTAAAGACTTAAATTCTGCAAATCTGTTAGTTAAGCCAAATATAAGGCCCAAAAGGTAGGAGACTTTGCAATTCTCTTACTGCCTTGTTGAAGCCCTAAGGTAAGAAAGACCATACTTTACTGAGTAATAAGAGTATTTTCTCCTAGAGAGAATGGATAGTAATCCTGGGTTTTTCTCTTTTGGTTTTCATCCTTACAGTTCTAATGGGAGTGGTGAGCTATTCCTGACTATATGGAAAGAGGCTGGAAGGAAACAGCAAAGAGAGCTGCATTTTCTCAGCGACAATGACATTGGCAGTAGCAGAAACTCAAAGATCCTGTGACACATAACCACCAGGGCAGTAGTGTATACATGATCTATTAATTTATGATCAATTAATTTAATTTAATATCTGCAAATTAGTTGATGTGATATACCCATAACAAAATGAAGGATAAAACTCATAGGATCACCTTAATAGATGCAGGAAAAAAACAAAAACAAAACACATGTGATGAAAGTCAACATACGTTTATGATAAAAATGCTAAACAAAATGGGTATAGAGTAAACATGCCTCAATATAATAAAGGCCATATATGACAAGCCCATAACTTCAAGCAGAAGAGGTAGTGGACCCAAAATTCAGACATGTTTCCTTTGACCTAGGGGATTCTACACTACTTCACTCAGTCGTGAAAAGCTAAAAGCTTCCTCTCTAAGATCAAGAACAAGACAGTTCTATTCAACATAGTATTGGAAGTCTGGCCAGAGCAATTAGACTAAATAAATAAATATGTTAAAAAAAAAAAAAAACATGAAAAAGGTGTCCAAATTGGAAAAGAAGAAAGCTGTCACTATTTGCAGATGGCATGTTATTATATATATAACCCTAAAGACTACATCAAAAAACTGTTAGAACTAATTAGCAAATTCAGTAAAGTTGCAGGATACAAAATCAATGCACAAAAATCTGTTGTGTTTCCATACATTAAAAATAGAATACTTAGGAATAAATTTAGCCAAGTGGGTAAAAGACCTCTATATTGAAAACTATCAGACATTAATGAAAGAAACTGAAAAAGACACAAATAAATGTAAAGATATTCTGTTCTCATGAATTAAAAATATATATATTGCTAAAATGTCCAATCTACAGGTTCAATGTAATCCCTACAGAAATTCCAATGACAATTTTCAAAGAAATACAATAGTCCTAAATTTGTATGAAACCACACACACAAAAACAAAATAGCCAAGGCAATCTTGAGAAAGAACAAAGCTGGAGGCATCATACTCCTTGGTTTCAAATTATATTATAAAACTATAGTAATCAAAACAGTATGGTGTTGACATAAAAACAAATAGATCAATGGAACAGAATAGAGATCTCAGAAATAAACCCATGTATATATGATCGATTAATTTATGACAAAAGAGGCAATAGTATATAATGGGTAAAGGATAGTCCATCCCCTCAAAAAATGTTGCCGAGAAAACCAGAAAGCCACATGCAAAAGAACGAAACTAGACTACTACCTCACACCACACACAATTAACTCAAAATGGATTAAAGATTTGAATGTAAGATTTAAAACCATAAAACTCCTAGAAGAAATCAAAGGCAATAAGCTCCTTGATGTGAGTCTTAGCAATGATTTTTTGACCTGACTCCAGAAGCAAAGACAATAAAAGCAAAAATAAATAAATTAGACAATATCAAACTAAAAAGCTTCTGCAGAGCAAACAAAATCATCAACAAAATGAAAAGCTAGGGGCAGACTACTAAATGGGAGAAAATATTTGCAAATCATGTGTCTGATAAGGGAGTAATATCCAAAACATATAAGGAACTCATATAACTCAAGAGCAAAAAAAAAAAAAAAGAGTAATTAAAAAACGGAAAGAGGACCTAAATAGACATTTTTCCACAGAAGACATAAAAATGGCCAAAAGGTACATGAAAAGATGTTCAACATTGTTAATTATCAGGGAAATGCAAATTAAACCACAATGTGATACTATGTTACACATGTTAGAAAGGATATTAACCAGAAGATAAAATATAACAAGGTTGGGGGCACCTGGGTGGTTCAGTCCATTAAGCGTCTGCCTTCAGCTCAGGTCATGATCCCAGGGTCCTGGGATCAAGCCCCACGTTGGGCTCTCCGCTTAGCAAGGAGCCTGCTTCTCACTCTCCCTCTGCCCCTATCCTTTCTTGTGTGCTCTGTCTATCCCTCTCTCTCTCAAATAAATCCTTTTAAAAAATAAAACAAGTATTTGCAAGAATGTAGATAAAAAGGGACCCTCATGCACTGATGGGAATATAAATTGGTGTAGCCACTAGGTAAAACAGTATGGAGTTTCCTAAAAAAAAAAAAATTAAAAATAAAACTACCATATGATCCAGCAATTCTACTACCAGGTATTTACCCAAAGAAAACAAAAACACTACTTCAAAAAGATATATGCACCCCTGTGTTCATTGTAGCATTATCTATAATAGCCAAGATATGGAAACATAAGTGTCCATTGGTGGAAGAATGTATAAAGATGCGATACACACAGAATTCAGCTGGATAGGGATCAAACCATTCTGAACACCTACAAACTCAACAGGAGATTGAAGAAAAGAATAGCAACAACTCTCTGAACAGAAAAGCGACCACTTTCTGGAAGGTAGGATGTGCGGAGAGGTGAATCCGAGGTGATATTCGGGAGGATAGACGGCGGGGGAGGGCACTTCTGGCAAGTGATAGAGCCACGGAGCTCAAAATCGGAACTTTTAGAAGTCGGCTCCACTGAGGGACATCGCTCCAATGGCTAAGCAGGGGGTGGAACCCTTGTGGGACAGTGTGGTCTCAGGACACTCGGGGTCACAGAAAGACTGGGGGTGCCTGAGTGCAGCAGAGCTCCCAGGTACAGGAGCGGGGAAGCCAGCTACAGAGACAGAGCCAAGGGGCGGGCTCTCAGCTCGGGGTTGCCATAAACCGTGATCTGCGGTACAGTCGGGCCACTGCTCCTCTAGCAGGGACCCAACAAGTGGCAGATCTGGGGAGACGCCCCTTCCTCCCCTGGGAGGAGCGGCGCGGGAGCGCACCGCAGGGATCTGCTGGGTTTGGAGACTCCACACTGAGTTGGGTGCCAGAGATAGAAACGCTCGGTCACAGGCCAGGTGAGCACGGAGTGTGGCTGGAGACCGGGGAGATGGGAGTGACTGACGGCTTTTCTCTGGGGGCTCACTGAGGAGTGGGCCCCGAGTTCTCGGGTCCTCCAGGGCGGAGATTAGGAGGTCGCCATTTTCACTCTCTGCCTCCAAAGCTGTACGGAAAGCTCGCAGGGAACAAAAGCTCCTGAGAGCAAACCCGAACAGATGACTTAGCCCGGACAGGCAAGGGTGGGGCAATTCCGCTTCTGGTGGAGACATTTGGGAACGATGGCAACAGGCCCCTCCCCCAGAAGATCAGCAAGAACAGCCAGCCAAGACCAAGTTTACTGATCAATGAGAACGGCAGAACTCCAGCGCTAGGGGAATACTGCACATAGAATTCATGGCTTTTTCCCCATGATTCTTTAGTCTTTCAAAGTTAATTTTTTTTTAACTGTCTTTTTTTTTTTTTTGAATTTTTCTTTTTCCCTTTTTCAACCAACATCTTATCAATCTCTTTTTTTAAAAAACATTTTTATTTTTCATTTTGAGAGTCATATTCTATCCCTTCATAGTATTTACCCTTATTTTTGGCATATATATATAAGTTGTTCTCTCTTTAAAATTTTGAGATACAGTTTCTTCTAACAGATCAAAATATACACCAAATCTCTAGTGTATGGCTTTGTTCTAGTCTCCTGCCTGATCACATTATCTCCCTTTTTTAATCCTCTTCTTTCTTTTTCAAACAACTTCTTATCAATTCCTTTTATAACATTTTTTATACTTTTCATCTTTACAATCATATTCCATCCTTTCATTGTATCAACCCTTATTTTTGTACATATATAAGTTTTTTGTTCTTTAAAATTTTGGGAGGCACTTTCTTCTAACAGACCAAAATACACCCAAAATCTAGTGTGTGGCACTGATCTATGCACCAGCCTGATATTTGATCATATTCTGTTTTTGTTTTGTTCTGTTTTTGTTTTTATCTTTTTCTTTTTTTTCTTTTTCTCTTTTCTTTCTTTCCCTTTCTTTTCCCCCAGTTTCAGGTCTTTTCTGATTTGTTTAGAGTATATTTTCTGGGGATGTTGTTACCCTGTTAGCATTTTATTCTCTCATTCTTCTATTCTCCTCTGGACAAAATGACAAGATGGAAAAAATCACCTCAACAAAAAGAATAAGAGGTAGTACCGACTGCCAGGGACCTACTCAATATGGACATTAGTACAATGTCAGATCTAGAGTTCAGAATCATGATTTTAAAGATACTAGCTGGGCTTGAAAAAAGCATGGCAGTTATTAGAGAAACCCTTTCTGGAGAAATAAAAGAACTAAAATCTAACCAAGTCAAAATCAAAAAGGCTATTAATGAGGTGCAATCAAAAATGGGGGTGCTAACTGCTAGGATAAATGAGTCAGAAGAGAGAATCAGTGATATAGAAGACCAAATGATGGAAAATAAAGCTGAGAAAAAGATAAACAACTACTGGATCACGAGGGCAGAATTCGAGAGATAAGAGATACCATAAGACGAAACAACATTAGAATAATTGGGATCCCAGAAGAAGAAAGAGAGAGAGAGGCAGAAGGTATATCGGAGCAAATTATAGCAGAGAACTACCCTAATTTGGGGAAGGAAACAGGCATCAAAATCCAGGAAGCACAGAGAACCCCTCTCAAAATCAATAAAAATAGGTCAACACCCCGACATCTACAGTAAAACTTACAAGTCTCTGAGACAAAGAGAAAATCCTGAAAGCAGCTCGGGAGAAGAGATCTGTAACCTACAATGGCAGAAACATTAGATTGGCAACAGACCTATCCACAGAGACCTGGCAGGCCAGAAAGGACTGGCAGGATATATTCAGAGCACTAAATGAGAAAAATATGCAGCCAAGAATACTATATCCAGCTAGGCTGTCATGGAAAATAGAAGGAGAGATAAAAAGCTTCCAGGACAAACAAAAACTAGAGGAATTTGCAAACACGAAACCAGCCCTACAAGAAATCTTGAAAGGGGTCCTCTAAGCAAAGAGAGAGCCTTAAAGCAACATAGACCAGAAAGGAACACAGACAATATACAGTAACAGTCACCTTACAGGCAACACAATGGCATTAAGTTCCTATCTTTCAATAGTTACCCTGAATGTAAATGGGCTAAATGCCCCAATCAAAAGACACAGGCTATCAGATTGGATAAAAACACAAGACCCAGGGGCGCCTGGGTGGCTCAGTCATTAAGCATCTGCCTTCGGCTCAGGTCATAATCCAGAGTCCTGGGATCGAGCCCCGCATCAGGCTCCCTGCTCAGCAGGAAGCCTGTTTCTCCCTCTCCCACTCCCCCTGCTTGTGTTCCCTCTCTCGCTGTGTCCCTCTCTGTCAAATAAATAAATCTTTAAAAAAAAAAAAGACCCATCGATAAGCTGTCTGCAAGAGACTCATTTTAGAACCAAAGACACCCCCAGATTGAAAGTGAGGGGGTGGAAAACCATTTACCATGCTAATGGACATCAAAAGAAAGCTGGGGTGGCAATCCTTATATCAGACAAATTAGATTTTAAACCAAAGACTGTAATAAGAGATGAGGAAGGACATTATATCCTACTGGAAGGGTCTATCCAACAAGAAGATCTAATAACTGTAAATATCTATGCCCCTAACATGGGAGCAGCCAATTATATAAGGCAATTAATAACAAAAGCGAAGAAACACATTGACAACAATACAATAATAGTGGGGGACTTTAACACCCCCCTCACTGAAATGGACAGATCATCTAAGCAAAAGATCAACAAGGAAATAAAGACTTCAAATGACACACTGGACCAAATGGACTTCACAGACATATTCAGAACATTCCATCCCAAAGCAACGGAATACATATTCTTTTCTAGTGCCCATGGAACATTCTCCAGAATCGATCACATCCTAGGTCATAAATCAGGTCTCAACCGGTACCAAAAGTTTGGGATCATTCCCTGCCTATTTTCAGACCACAATGCTTTGAAACTAGAACTCAATCATAAGAGGAAAGTCAGAAAGAACTCAAATACATGGAGGCTAAAGAGCATCCTACTAAAGAATGAATGGGTCAACCAGGAAATTAAAGAATTTAAAAAATTCATGGAAACCAATGAAAATGAAAACACAACTGTTCAAAATCTTTGGGATGCAGCAAAGGCAGTCCTAAGAGGAAAGCATATAGGAATACAAGCCTTTATCAAGAAACAAGGGCACAAATACACAACCTAACCCTACACCTAAAGGAGTTGGAAAAAGAACAGCAAATAAAGCCTAAACCCAGCAGGAGAAGAGAAATAATAAAGATCAGAGCAGAAATCAATGAAATAGAAACCAAAAGAACAGTAGAACAGATCAATGAAACTAGGAGCTGGTTCTTTGAAAGAATTAACAAGATTGATAAACTCCTGGCCAGACTTATCAAAAAGAAAAGAGAAATGACCCAAATCAACAAAATCATGAATGAAAGAGGAGAGATCACAACCAACACCAAAGAAATACAAACAATTATAAGAACATATTATGAGCAACTCTATGCCAGCAAATTAGATAACCTGGAAGAAATGGATGCATTCCTAGAGATGTATCAACTACCAAAACTGAACCAGAAAGAAATAGAAAACCTGAACAGACCTATAACCACTAAGGAAATTGAAGCAGTCATCAAAAATCTCCCAAAAAACAAAAGCCCAGGGCCAGATGGCTTCCCAGGGGAATTCTACCAAACATTTCAAGAAGAATTAATACGTATTCTTCTGAAACTGTTCCAAAAAATAGAAATGGAAGGAAAACATCCAAACTCGTTTTATGAGGCCACCATTACCTTGATCCCCAAACCAAAGACCCCATCAAAAAGATTTATAGACCAGTATCTTTGATGAATATGGATGCAAAAATTTTCACCAAAATACTAGCCAATAGGATCCAACAGTACATTAAAAGGATTATTCACCACGACCAAGTGGGATTTATCCCTGGGCTGCAAGGTTGGTTCAACATCTGCAAATCAATCAACGTGATACATTAACAAAAGAAAGAACAAGAATCATATGATCCTCTCAAAAGATGCAGAAAAAGCATTTGACAAAGTACAGCATCCTTTCTTGATCAAAACTCTTCAGAGTAT